>NW_026067914.1:1602758-1618083 GCF_014885135.2 Alexandromys fortis | reverse complement strand
TTTTTTTTTTTTTTTTTTTTTTTTTTTTTTTTTTTTTTTTTTTTTGGTTTTTTGGTTTTTTGAGACTAGGTTTCTCTGTGGTTTTGGAGCCTGTCCTGGAATTAGCTCTTGTAGACCAGGCTGGTCTCGAACTCACAGAGATCCGCCTGCCTCTGCCTCCCAAGTGCTGGGATTAAAGGCGTGCGCCACCACCGCCTGGCTCATGCTGTTGTTTCTTAGAGAGAAAAATCGACCAGAGGAAAATTAACAGACTGCCAAACATGCAGTGTCTATCACTAGCTCCAAACTAGTGAGTATGTTGAAGCTTTGGTTTCATGAAAAGAAAAATGATCGTACAGGAGAGCTAATCTGTCCCCGCTGTTCATAGCCTGTCCTTTGACAACTCCTGCCTAATAGCTCTGTTTTCTTGGGTGTGTTAATGTATTTCCATTCGTGTATTCAGCAGCAAGACCAACAGTAGGATAAAGGGTTCCCAGAGTTAATTCCCAAACGATGCCAGATTCCAGGAGACACTCCAAGAAACCCATATAGCTGATATTCTTGTATAGTTTTCCAGATAGGTGGAAAATAAAGGATGCTGTTTTCTCCATTGGATGCATTGCTCTGGGCATTTTGCCCAAACAGTCTGTTGTGGGCAGGGCTCATGTTTATTTGGGTGTGCTAAAAGGTTGTGTTCAAAATCACCTTCCTCAAGGCCACTTCTAGCCTCATTCCACTGTTGAAAACCTTCATTTGATTTCTCGTTGCCTAGCACGCAATATCCAAACCCAGGGGCAGTAGAGCACACAGATACTGTGACCTACACTAGAACACTGCGTTTGTAAAAATGAAGTTGACCTAATCCACACTTTGGTGTTCATGTGTGTGTTCACAATCACACAGAAGAGTCAGAGAGCATCTTATTAATATAATGCAGTCCTAGAATCTATATGATTTACTTTCCCAAGGAAGCCATGTTAAAGTATTTCAAACTCAGAAAGTTAAACAAAATAAATATGGCTCATGTTCACAGTGGTGAGTAAACCAAACTCTAAATATGTACCCAAGAGCCTCTGTATATAATAAAAATATCTTTCATGTCAAATAAGAAATACTATCAAACACTGCCATTGTAGTCATCAGGTACTACATAGAATATAATATTATTCTATAATATTTTGCTTTAAATTAATATTCATGTTACAAACACCAGAGAACTTGTAAATGTTGATCATAATTGATATCTCACAGCAACTTCAGTAGAAGCTGCAGACTCCAGGTAAAGATTGAATCTTACTCCAGGTAAAGCTCAGAGGCATTTGGCAAGTTCCACATCTCACAGAGAAAAGTAAGGACCCAGGCAGAAGGCTCAAGTGATACAGGACAGTATTTGACTCTCAGAGGAAGACTTGTGATATAGCCTCTGGCCCTAATATGTTAGGGCCATGCACACAATGCATGTCAGTATTAATCCCTCAGTAGTCTTGAATTTAAATATAAAAAAATACTGAAGAAAGAAAGGGAAAAAATCAACCAATAAACTAACTCTGGGTGCACAAGTCCCAACACAGAAACAGAAAACAACATCAAATGGAAACAACATGAAAAACCAAAATAACACGTCTCCTTCACAAAACACTAACCCCACCATAATGGCACCCAATGAAAACGACCTGGAAGAACAACCAAACTAAGAATTCAAAAGATTGATGGTAAATATATTCAAAGAACCCAAGAAAACATCAATATACTCCAAGAGAACAAAAGCAAAGAGATGCAAGAAATAAGGAAATCAATACAAGATATGAAAATATATTCAACAAAGAGACCCAATTTGAAATGTTGTTAGAAACAGATAAACAAAAAACTCAATAAAAAACAAAACAAACAAACACAAAACCTCAGTGAAAATCCTCACCAGCAGAGAAATCAGAGAGGAAACAGAACTAGGGCTGGAAGACAAAGTTAAGGCATAGGATCACTTAGCAAAGTCAATAATAATATTTTTAATAGAACATGGGAGAATCCTGGGACACCATGAAAAGACATAACTTTCTGATTATGGGTATTGAAGAAGGAGAAAGAAGATCCAAAATAGAAAATTAGAGATGAAAATTGAGACATTACAACAGAAAATGAGGAAAGTTGGAAAATCATAGAAACATACTTTATTTTATTGAAAATAGACTTTTTTTACACAATATATTCTAATTACAGTTTCCCCTTCCTCAAAATCACCCAGATCCTCCCCACCTTCCATCCAAATTCAGACCCTTTCTTCCTCTTTCTTATTGAAAAAATAAACCGGCAACTAAAAAATAATGATAAAATACATAAACCAGAACAGGACCAAACAATTTGTGCACATTCCTTGGTTGAATAAAAGAAGAAAGAGAATGAAAGCTTTATTAAATAAAAGTTCTGAAAAGCACACAATGTTGGGAATGAAAGATGCATCGTTCAGATCCAACCCTCTGCAACAATCTGGCTTCAATGTGGTTCCTTTATTCAGCTGTGTCTCTCTATTCTCCCAGGGCAACAACAAAAAAAAAAAAAAAAAGAACCCAGAGTGATTAAAATGGCTCAACCTTGGGAAACGTATTGAGCACTTTCTCCTCAGTGTGAGCTCAGACATATCTTATGACTCCACTTCCAACTTTACCCTAGACTCGCGTGCAGACATTTCCACCAGACACATGGCTTAGCATTTTCATAGCCAGAAGAAAAAAAGAGGAAGAAAAACAGAAACACTCAGAGTCTGTGAAATGTTAAGTCAACAAATAATTTTATATTTATACATTATAAACCAGTGATCATTCATCAGCATTAAGTTGAATAGAAGCATCCATGGGCAAGAGTACACACTGTGCAATGGCATCTTTTGCGATGGAGCCTCACCATGCATTGCCCTTAGTAGAAAGGGGCTAAGACTACAATGGAGCATGAGTAGTCACATAGTATTGCTAAAGTTTTATTTCTTGACCTTAGTGCTGGTTATATAAGCTTGTTTAGCAACTGGTGATGTACAGACTTTTCAACATTCGTTGCTTTTACTAATTGTACATTATATTACATTACATGAGAGCATTTTCAGACAAGTGTGTATTGCATTTGATAAACTACCTGCCAAACTCTCTAGTCTCCCTCTTCCCCACCCTCACCACCTCCTGTTCCTATTCATCCCCTTTGTTCTCTTAGATAGTCTCCCTTCTACTTTCTCATCAAAGATATGTATGTGACTTTATGCATCTACATAAAATCTAGGAACCACAAATAAAAAAAGAAAAAAGATGTATTTGTCTTTCTGAGACAAGATTAATTACATAATGGGGTCTACTATGGGTTATTCCTACTTTTCTAGGTATATTTTGATATAAGAGGGTTTTTTTAAAGGATCGAGAAATCAAAAGAACTTTTTCACTGCCTCATGAAAAATGCAGCCTGTTAAAGGACCTGAGTATCTCCAGTAAGTCCCAAATCGAAACATTACTAAAGCAAGGGCACAGATCAGCCAAGAGTGAATGACTTGAGCCTGACAACCTTTGTTTTTATTTTTTAATGTGTTTCATTGATGGATGCATTCAAACAGAGGCTGTTAGAACACTAGAAAGTGAAGGTTATCATTTCAGAACACATTCTGCACCAAGTAGTTGCAATGAAAGAAAGCATTTATGAAAGCTACTTTATATTTTAATCACATCTAATTCCTATGAATTACTAAATGGATTGTGAATTTCACAAGGTCAGAGAAAGTGGCAGCTTGTCTCCTTCTCGAAGTTTTCTGTGGCCTCATGACCCACCCTCACCATCACTTCCCCAAAACTGGTTTTCCTTTGTCAAGTCAAAGACACAGGGACAAGGATTTTACCAACTATTCTGCCAGTAGGAGCCCGCTATAGACTGTACTTTCCAGTGCTGAAGTTCCTTTCAATGGGAACAGCTGGACATTTGGAACATGCTCGCAAGTGACTATTCTGATACTTTAAATCTGGACTCTCTGCCGCTTCCAAATAGCATATTTCTGAGGTCATATTATCTAGTTCAGGAGGCAAACATACAGTCACATTGGCCAGGAAGTTCAACAGGAACAAGATAAAGAAAAAATAATAAATATCCAGAGAGAATGTCTTGCTTGCTGAGACTCTGACTTAAGGGAGGAAATAAAATGTTCCTTTTGTATAATCAGTCCTGACAAGGCCTCAACTTCCTTCTTCTGGGGGAATAAATGAATACAAGAGCTCTCTTCCAACTGAAGAAGAGCTGTTTGTAATTTCTTCTTGGACTTCCAGTCACATGAACTATCCGTAAACTGAATATTCTTCAAGGAGATGTCAGAGATGCCTCTGTATCTCCCCACTTGAATTCCTGTCACACTTGTTGAACCTGAAGAAGCTAACGTGATGAAAGGAAATGGGGGATACACACTTCTTGAGTGTGCACCCATGTCCTCTTCTTTGCCATGTTTCACTCCATTCTAGCAAGTCACTTGTATTCTATAACGAAAATCAGGACATGAAGCTGGAGAGGTGGCTACAGTAGTAGTTGAGCAGACTTACTGCCCTTCCTGAAGACCCAAGACCCAGGTTCAATTCTCAACACCCACATAACAACTCCCAACTGTAACCAACTCTACTTCCAAGAGATCCAATGCTCTCTTATGGCCCTCAGGGGCACCATACATATGCCTAATGCACGTACATACGTGTAGACAAGCACTCACACACACAAAATAAAATAAAAATAATTTTTAAATGTCAAGACATCATTATGCAACAGCTTCTCATTTTACTGGAAAGAGATGGAGAAATCAAGTCCACCAGATAAGGACTTATAAAATGACCCAAGCAGTCAGCAAAAGCAGAAAAGGGACTTTCTTTTGTTTTTTTCTATTCAGCACACTTGCATCTATTCTTGCCATAGTTAGTTGTGGTAGAAATCAGAAGGGTACCTAAGCAAAATACTTTTGTCCTACCCTAAGGATATCAGCAGTTAGCTATATCAGCAGACAACAATAGCTAAACAACAGAATGAGCGCCATGGTGAAGATGAGAAGAAAGGAAGGAAGGAAGGAAGGAAGGAAGGAAGGAAGGAAGGAAGGAAGGAAGGAGGGAGGGAGGGAGGGAGGGAGGGACGGAGGGACGGAGGGACGGAGGGATGAAGGAGAGAGAGAGAGAGAGAGAGAGAGAGAGAGAGAGAGAGAGAGAGAGAGAGAGCTTACAAATGGAGAAAATTAGAGGATGTAGGGACAACAAATGGGAGAAGAGGATAAAGGGAAGAATTGATGTTTTTTTAAAAAAAAAACTCCTTCAAGGAATGAGTAGAAAGATTGTAGTATATCTTTGATGGACTTCCTCACCTTCTGACTAACCCCCCAATTCTTACAGGGTGCTCAAGGGTCTCCAGAAAACCTTTTAGAAATAGAGATTCTCAAGCCATATCCAGAGTCAGTATAACAGAAATTCTTAGGGTAGAGCCCAAAGGTCTCTGCTGAACTGGCCCCACGGGTAACAGTGTTGGGTACTGAAGTTGAAGAAAGATTTTGCTAGATAAACCTAAAGTAAGAAGCCGGGATGAAAATTTGCATGTTCTCACAGTTTAAAGGTAGGTTTCTGACAATGTTTTTTGTTCTGTTCATTTTTAACATAAATGTGTTAACTTGAAAAATATTTGTTCAAGTGCTTTTAACACATGTTAGAAAAAGGATTTAGATGTATATGAACCTCACCATTTGCTAAGATAGACCCTAGAAATGAAATGTGCTTCTAAAGTAAAGGCTTGACCTGCAGTGTTCTTGGAGTCGTATTTCTTAGACAAAGTTCAGCACAGTGGACACCAGAAGGCTGAGAAGAGCCCACAGAGCAAACTGCAGATTCTGTGGGTGCACTTACAGGGACTACACTTATTTTTGTCCTCATCCTGCCTGGGCTTCTAGGGAAGCGTTCTTGCCCTTAACTTTATCTGTGGTTTGTCACATGTTCAGTCCCTGATCCCAACCCTAAGACCCTAGAACTCCCAGACCTACTCTCTCCAGCTGTGCTCTCTACACCTCGAAAGCAAAAGGCAGAAGAACAGAAGGTAAGGAATTAAGCCTGGGGAGAGTCGTGTACTCATCAAGGGGCCTGTCTTCCACAGAAGATGCCATATTTTATGCCTGAAATTCTTTCTAAGTCAAGAGCTGTTGGGGCATGTTTTGTTTCTATGAATTCCCAAAATTACAGTTGGGAAATTCAGAGAAGAATGCAAAAGCTTTAAAAAAATAATTCAATAATGTATTTTAAACTCTTAAATATATCTATTCTTTACCTCAGAAACTTGACACGTGTCAGGAAATGATCCATGTCTTCTAAAAATAAATAAATGAGGAGTCTTGTCACAGTACTGGTTTTTATAGAAAATTTTAAAAAGAAACTACCTTTTTACAAACATGAATTTCTAGAAACAGGGATTTCTATTAATGAAGGTCATTTTCCCTATTTCTCTACTTAAAAAAAATCCAAGTATGCATCTTGGAGAATTGTTTTTCTATTTCGCTAAGGAAGACAGTGAGCCCTAGCATTGTTTTAATAGTGACATAGGAAACTGCCAGCAGATTGCCTCCCACACTGTTTCTCTGTCTGGGCTGCAGTCACCATGATGATCTGGCTGCAGCTGCTGGTTGATCCCTTCCAGCTGCAGATTTGGTGTGCTCCTACTTGCCCTGAATGGAATTTAGATGCTTCCTTCATTCCTCCACTTTAACAGAGGTTCTCTACCTTAAAGACCCAGTGGGCCTCCTTACCTCAGATTCCGAGTCCATGTACAGAAAAACCCATGCTTGAGAGATAAAGTTCATCTAAACAGACACCATCATTCTCATCAATAATTTACTACCCAATACTGGAAACCTTGATTTTTTTTTCACCGTAAACTCAGTTAGTACTTCAGGAATGGAGAGATGGGTCCGTTGGTAAAGAGCTTGCCATACAAGCATAAGATCCTGATTTCAGATAAAACACACACAGAGAGACACACACACAGACACACACACACACACACACACAAGCTGGGTGTGGCGGCATACTTCCAATACCAGCACTGAAGATGAATAGGCAAATCCTTGAAGAAGAGCATTGGTCAGGTAGCCCACCTGAATGTATGAACTTCAATCAGTGAGAGACCCTGCCTTTAAAGAACAAGGTAGAGAGCAGCTGAAGAAGATACTCATCAACCACTGTTCTTCACTGATGTATGGATCCCTATAAAAAAAGAGTATATACCTACAGAATGCACACACATACACACACACACACACACACACAAAATCAGGACTTCAATTGAAGATGAGGATAAGACAAGCCCAAAAGAGATCGAGATCTAACAATAAAGTCAGTAAAGGCTAAAGGAATTTATTTATAGCATACTTAATGACCACAATCTTAGCAGACCACAGTCACCAAATTTGCTTCAGTCAATACCTGAACAAGGCATTCTCCTAAAACGTACAAGGATTTGTTTGTCAGGCAAAGTAGCACAGACTCTTAATCCCAATATTCCAGAGTCAAACTCTGAGTTTGAGGCAATCTCCTTCGATGTAGTGAGTTCCAGGACGGCCAGGACAACAGCTGAGACAGTGACAAAGGAACATATGAATTTCATGAAGAATACCAGCTACTTTGGCTAGAGGAAGGGCCCTGTTCCTACCTTCCCCACAATGTCAGTAACTCGCTGCCTCTGGATTTCTATTAAGTAGACAAAAATCCATTGAAGCTGATAAATAAGAGATGGAGGCCACTTTCGTTTAAAAGTGCAGAACAGAAAAAGGATTCTGCTGCTCTCGGCCTTTCAGTTTCTTCTGCATTTTCCTTGTGCCCACAGACAGCTGTTGATCAACCATAGCAAGACCCAAGTTTCTCGAGAATACAGAATGACAATCAATGGCTAAGAAATCTTCTAGGCCCTCCATACCATCACATGCTTATTTCTATATGCTGGTAATTTCTTTCTGAAAGTAGACATTTATGATCTTAAAAGTACCAACTCAAAAGTTGTCCCATATATGTTGAGTGAACTAGGTTTGAAATAGTATCTCTGTGCCCAGTGATTTAATAAAAGAGCAGTTTTTTTTAGGACTAAGATCACTCCTTTTTCAGAAACTAAGAACAAGACAAATTTTTAAACCATTTCTTAAGGGACTTTGTAACATTATCATCATGAAGTTTGGGGACCCCTTTCTAATAGTCACTTGGAGTTCATTATGTACTTGCTTCTAAAAAAAATGAATGTATAGCTCACATAATTGTATTGCTTTTCAGCACAAGCCTGAATACCCAATAGCTTTTCTTCAGGGGGCCATCTAAGCTGGATTCCAAACCAGTTCTAAGGCTTTGCCATCCATACAACTGCAAACAAAACTGTGAGCCTTAATTTCCTCACCTCAAAGAGCAATAGAGAAATGGATAACAAGGAAAGGCTAGGCTTTGAGGACTGCATGGAAGAACATACCATGCACAGCCACTGGTAACTAAATGGCACCTCATAAAGGGCAACTAGAGTTGGTATTCCAGTTGATGGAAAATGAAGGGACAGATTATGAAGCACATCACAAACACTGTTTATAATCTGTTTTATCTTACATCTCCTACCCTATACAAATTGTACACACGAATAAGCTCCATTGCTATTGCTGCACCTCCAACAGCAAGCACTGACCCCTTATCCCTTTTGCTCACCCTTCCCCGCAACCCACAATCCCCTCACACTAGTGATTATTGTGCATTCCTGGTGACACTTCCAATTTTTTTTCATATGAGAAAAAACATGAGCTATTGTTTTTTCTGTGTCTGTCTTATTTCACTTAACATAATGTCACTCAATGTAATTGATTTTGCTGAAAATGACAGAATTTCACTCTTCTTTGTAGCTGAATAAGCCTACTGTGTATACATATTATATTTTTCAAAAGAAAGAGAAATCTAAAGTCTGTCAAAATGGCTCAGTGGGTGAAAGCGATTGACATGCAATCCTGGCAACCTCAGTTGTCTGCATAAAGGAGAAAGGAAAGAACTGACCCTACAAAGCTCTCCTCTGACCTAAATTATAATGTGTGCTGCTACTAACTAGAACAAGGAGACATGGGTTAAAATCTCTCGAGGAATGAACTTGAAAGTGGACTAGTTGTATTCCAGACAGGCAAGTCATGGTTTGAGGGCTGCCTGCTCCACTTCATTTTCAGTAGGGTGGCCACATGCCCAAGTTTGACCTGGAAAGTCTGTTTTGACACTGTATCCCAGTTACTGCACAGTTGGTAGCAATGTGAGATGCTCCTGACTCGGGCTCTAAAGTGTGGGACACCCCACTCCCACAGCTGGAGCCACTCCTGTAACAGGGCCTGCCTGTGGTTGTCTTCCTAGAAACTCATCGCTTGCTCTGACGACCCTCCTGCTGCTGGCATACTCTGCTGGCTGGGCACTTGCAAGCGAGTCTAAAGTGAGAAGTATAGGTCACACAGAAAAGCCAGAAAAATCAAATTATTAAATAGTATTAGCAAGTAGGGCATAGTAGTCATGATAATAAGTAGGATTGGCGCATTGAACATCAAGGGCAGTATTGGGTCCTAAAGGTCATTAGTACTTATCCTTATACTGTTTGACACAATGACCTCAACCTTTTGATGGCCATGGATAATATAGTTCCCTAAAAGTTAAAAAAAATATGCAAAATAAAATGAAAATTTACCACTTTGGCATTTAATAAAGAGGAGGCATGTTCCTTTATGACAGCAATTTAAAAAAAAAATTCCCGTGAGGGTTGGTTGGATCATAATTTAGCTAATGAATATGTTAACTTTCTGATCTTTCTGGTTCTGCTGCTTCATGAAGGTAAAGGCAGAGATGCTATTCAGTATTGGGATAGAAAAAAAAACTGTTTCCCTTTGAATTTTACCAGATAGTTTTGCTTTTAATGCTAATAGAGTATGCTAAACAAATGTACATAGTTTAAAAGTTCAAAGTTTCTTCTTGATATTGGCAGAAGGAAGTATGATTTATAGACCGCCTTCAATGGGATAAGAAGCCGAGAGGCAAGCACAGAAGACTCTGGGGGATCGTTACTTTGTGAAGAATGATAAAGGACAAAACTCTGCTGGCTCCCAGGGTGATAAAAATGTAACTACTTTATACTGTGTTATATTTCATCAGACTCCTTCCTCTTTTCCCAAGTAGTCCCCTGTCCCACATATTAATATTCTGAGTCATTTTAAAACATAGCAAGCAAGGGAGGAGATATTAATAATAAATGAAGCATCCAGGACTTCTCCAATTTTCCTCCCAAGTCCTCCAAGTGCTGTCTGTGATTTCACAACATCCCTTGAAGGAGGATACAGATGCATATCACTATTCCTGCTATGTGTTTAAAGACGCCACAGAGAAAGTTGAATAAATTACCGCATGTCTTGGCAGCTGAACTAGGATTATAATTCTTGTCCTCCTTGTTCCCCTTCACATCTTTGTGGGGAAAAAATGGAGAGAAGGTGACTGTAGAGGGAAAATTTAAACTTATCATGTAAGAAGCTGGGGATATCCATCCACTGTAGAGCACACGATAAGGTTGCACAAGGCTAATTCTCAGCACTGCAAAATGAAATAGTTGATATGTGTGTTAGAAAATAACTCTTTTAATGCATATAATAAAGCATGGTACATTCTAATTTATAATGTTACTCATGTACATGGGTATAACATATACATTTAACATTCATAAAATAAAATCCCTATGTACTTCATAGATAGATAGATAGATAGATAGATAGATAGATAGATAGATAGATAGATAGATAGATTTCCTACCTGTCTTTACCCTACCCTGCTATAGGCCAAAGCAGCTTCTTTAATAATGGTAAATAAAACATATTCAAAACATACAGAAGGGAATACATGAATTTGAGTTGTTTTGATTTTTTCATACTATTTTTACTGATTATTTGGAAATCCCCATCATGCACCCAGATCACACTCACTTCCCAGTCCTCCCAGGTTTGCCAACTACCCTTGAGAAACTCCCAAAAGGGAAAAAAGCACAGCCCCAGTTTGTGTTGTCTATATATTCCCTAGAACATGCCCAAACTCCCAGTAGCCATAAAAGAAAAAAAAATAAAAGAAACTGCATCTTTCCCTACCTACACCCCCACCAGAAGCTCTCAGTTGTGAATAGCTACACTTCAGCCTCCTTATCTCAATTTTTAAAAGAATTCTTTAATGGTTTCTGTCTAGGCTGTTAATTGGGGGATGAGAATTGTTACCAAAGCTACAATCACTCTTTCTCAACTGTGGGTCTACAGTCATTGATGCCACTGCAAAAGTAGCTTTCTTGCCCTTTACAGTCAGTGGAAGCACAGATCATGGACTTCCACGTGGTCTCCTGAGTTAGCACATGCCACAGACCGCAGCATGGTCTCTGCTGGCAGAATAGACCACAGACATCAAGTGGGATCTCTGCCATAGTATAGGCCACAGACCCCATCATAACCATCATGGTCCTTGGTGGCAGTACAGTATTTATCTGAGATTAACTTATTTTTCCTTTACATAATCTCCAAGAGCATCCATTGACCTATAAATATTATCATTTTATTTTTTTAATGTCTTCATTGTTTATGTATGCACATTTTCTTTATCCACTCATTTGTTAAAGAACAATGAACCTGGCTATTGTGGGCAGTGCAATAATAAACATGTTGTCCTAATTTATAATTCTCCAGGTATATACCCAGAAATTGTATAACTAGGTTACACTAGTTTTATTTTTAGCTTTTTGAGGAACCTCTGTAGTGGTTGCCCCAGTTTAAATCCCTCTTCCCTCTTTCCCCACATCCTCACCAGCATTTGTGGTCTTTAGTTTTCTGTTAGCCATTCTGAGTCATTTGAGATGGGATTATAAAGAAGTTTGCATTTGTATCTTATAATATCTAAAGACAGTCCACTCTTTTTAAAAAAAAAAAACTTACTAGCCATAGGAATGGATATCTCCATTTGAGAATTGTTTATTCAAATCCCTAGCCCATTTGTGGATTAGATGACTTGGTATTTTGAGTTTAATGTTTGGGGGTTTTATATATTCTACATATAATCCTCAGTGTGATGTACAGTTGGCAACGTTTTTTATCTCATTCTATGAGCTGTCTCTTTACTTTCTGTTTCTTCTGCTGTAATGTAATGTAGTCAATTTGTCATCTTTGGGGATTATTTCCTGTGGTTTTGGAATCCTTTGAAGAAAGGGCTTGTTTATGCCATATCTTGAAGGAAGTACTTTATGATATTTTAATCTAGCTGTTTCAAGGTCTTACCTTATGTATTTCATTCATTTTAATTGCTTTTTGTTCAGGGTGAGAGATGTGGATCTATTATCGTCCATTTACATGTAGCTATTCAGTTCCTTCTGTATCATTTGTTGAAGAGGCCATCTTTTCCCAATGTATGCATGTTTTTGATTTTTGTCAAATATGATTAGGCTGTAGCTCTGTAAGTTATTCTATCCTATTGGCCTTCATGACTGTTTTGTGAAGGTCCAAGAGTATGATCAACAAATTTCTGTAGTACAGTTCAAAATCAGTTATTAGGAGGCCTTCAGCAATCCTCTTTTGCTTTAGATAGTTGTGGTCATTTATACTTCCATATGAATTTTCACATAGCTTATTCAAGTCCTGTGAAGAATATAATTGAAATTTTGATGAGGACTGTGTTGCCCATAGACCAATTTCGGTTATTTAGCACTGTACAGCACTAATTTTTCCAATCCATAAATGTGGTCTTCCTACCTGGTAGTGTCTTAATTTCTGTCCTCTATCTCTTAACATTTTTGCTGTAGCAGTATTTTAGCTCTTTCACTTTCTTTATTCTAGGAATTTCATTTGTTTACTTGTTTGTGGTTGGTTTTGTTTCTTATTTATTCTTTAGATTGTGAATGGAAATTTTTTTCCTGACTTCTCTCTCAGAAATTTCTTGGTTGGTACGTGGAAAGTTACGTGGTTTCTGCTGTTGACTTGTGTCACGCTACTTTGTTGAAAATATGCAAGGAAGTATAAGAGCTTTCTAGCTCTGTCTTTAAATCTTTTAAATATAGGATCCTGTCTTCTGAAAAGAGGAATAATTTTATTACTTTATTCATTGTCCTAGACAAGACTTTATGATAAACACTATATTTAATAAAAGCAGAGAGAATAGTCTCCCTCATCTTGTTCCTGATTTTTGAGAAATCGCTTTCAATTATCCCCAGTAGATGTAACACTGGGTAATATATAATATAGATTAGTTATACACAGGCCTTATTTTCTGTTTTGAGGCTTTATTCATGACCAATAAACAACTTAAAATGCCCTCCCTTGGGTGTTAAGATACAGCAATATATTCCATGCATTACAATACTAAGCAACAGACGTATGTGTGCAATGTGACATCCTAGAAAATGCCAGACACAACTGAAATCTACACTTTAAGAAATTCAAGACATGAACTGAAATCTTAGTGTTTGGGGGAGTCAACTGTAGAATCATCTGAGGAAACTAAGAGGTGATCAAAAATCTTTCTCACAGAGCCGTTGTTGATTCTTATGTTAAAACAGGGGTACTCTGGCTCATGTATGAGCACAGAAATAGGTACACCATCTAAAGCAGTCTAGGATCCCTACCACTTAGAATTCATAAGCCCTGAAAAAAAAAACAACACTTCATAATCTTTTCTGGACATCTGCCTGTATGCATACCTCACAATACTATAGAATTATTATAGAAAGGGTAGTTATTATTATTTTAAGATATGTACCTCCCCTTCCTAAGTTTATTCAGGATTTTTATCATGAGTTGGGGGTTGAATTTTTGCCTAGGGCCTTTCCACGGTTGGTTAAGATAATCGTGTGATTTCTATCCTTAAATATACTTGTAGTAATGTGTTTTAATTGCAAGTTTGAATACATAGAATTATTTTTACCTCCCAGGAATAAAGTAAACATGGTCATGGGACATAATCTTTTTTTCTGTTGTTTTTCTTTTATTGAAAAACTGATTCTTTTCTCAAACAATATATCCTGATTATACTTTCACCTCCCTCTACTCCTCCTCCTTTCTCATCACCTCCTCTCCCCTCAAGATCCACTCCCTTTCCATCTCTCTTTAAAGAAGAACAGGCTTCCAAGAGATAAGAGCCAAACATGAAAAAATAAAATATAAATAACATAAGAGGGAAAGTATTATATTGAAGTTGGACATCAGGTGGGAAAGAGTCCCAAGAGCAGGCACAAGAGTCATAGACTCCCTAGTTCTCATAGTCAGGAGTCCCATAAAAAATATTAATCTAGCCTGGCGGTGGTGGCACACACCTTTAGTCCCAACACTCTGGAGGCAGAGGCAGGTAGTTCACTGAGTTTGAGGTCAGCCTGTTCTACAGATCAAGTTCCAGGACAGCCAGGACTACACAGAAAAGCCCTGTTTTGAAAACCACACACACACACAATAAAAACAAGTTTACTAATCTAATAACTTAGTATATATGCAGAGGACCTAGTATAGATCCATGTAGGCTCTGGGTTTATGGCTTCCATCTCTGTGAGTTCATATGTGTCTTTGCTTAGCTGATTCAGAGGGCCTTGCTCTCCTGGTGTCCTCCATCCCCTCTGACTCTTACAATCTTTCCACCTCCTCTTTGGTGGGATTCCATTAGCTCTGAGGGGAAGGAATTGATGGAGCCCTCTCATTTAGACTCTCCATTTACCATGTGGCTGTGGATCCTAAATCTGTTTCCATTTGTGCCAGAGGAAGCCTCTCTGAGGATGACTGGATAAGGCACCAATCTACGAGCACAGCGGAATGGCATTAAGGACATTATCTTAATGTTCTCTTGAATTCAGCTTACAAGTATTTTATTTGGAAATTTTGGATCTATGTTCATCAGGGATATCTGTTTATTGCTTTTGTTTTTGTGTCCTTATCTGATTTTCTTAGCAATGCTGGCTTCATATAATAAATTTAGTTATGTTCCTTTCCCTTCTATTTTATTGGGTATTTTGAGGAACATTGATGTTATCTTTTAAAAAAAATGTGGAGAGCAGTGAGCCTCAAGGTCCCCAGTAAGAGAGCCCGGCACCCTCAGCCTGGGCTCCAGGGGCTCCTGTGTTCTCCTGGATACTGCACTGCCTGCCCCATCCTTCCTTCTGTCCCTGGATCACTGGGCTACCAGGCGGCCCTGTTTAGGTGCTGAAGAGGTCCATCTGGACGGGTGAGTGTGTGCTATCCAGGGGCAATAGTCCCGGAAGAGAGCACAAACCCCCCTCCCCCAGATCCTTCTGCAGGGCTGACTTTTTTACCACGATCCAGCACCCC
>NW_026067914.1:1317915-1596378 GCF_014885135.2 Alexandromys fortis | reverse complement strand
GGCTGATCTATTGTGAGCTCACCAAGGCCAGCTGGACTGCGACTGAAAAAGCATGGGATAAAACCGGACTCTCTGAATATGGCGGACAATGAGGGCTGCTGAGAAGCCAAGGACAATGCCACTGGGTTTTGATCCTACTTCATGTTCTGGCTTTATGGGAGCCTAGCCAGTTTGGATGTCCACCTTCCTAGACCAGGATGGAGCGGGGAGGACTTTGGACTTTCCACAGGGCAGGGAACCCTGACTGCCCCTCAGACTGAGAGGGAGGGGGAGAGGAGTGGGGGGAGGGGGAGGAGAGGGAGGAGGGGTGAAAAGGGAGACGGGGAGGGAAATGGGAGGCGGGGAAGAGGCGGAAAAAAATTTTTTTCAATAAATTTATATTAAAAAAAATGTGGTTGAATTTGGCTGTGAATCTATCTAGTTCTGGGCTTTGCTTTGTTGGGAAACTATTACTACTTCAATTTTGCTGTGCATTATAAATCTGTTTACATTCTTTGTAGCATCCTCATTTAATTTGGGGTAATATGTCTATCTAGGAGCTTATCCATTTCTTCTAGGTTTTCAATAATTTTGTATTATAGGTGTTCAAAGTCTTCTCTAATGACCACCTGAATCTCCTTGGAATCTATGTCTTCCCCTTCATCTCTAATTTTAATAATCTGAGTCTTAGTTCTCTTTCTTTTGGTTAGATGTACCCAGAGCTTGTCAGTTTTATTTGATGTTTTCAAAGAATCAACAGCTTGTCTGGCTGGTATGAATTGCTCTCTCACTAGCCATTGTATTAATTACTGCCTTGGTCTTTGTGTGTCTGCTTTGTTTTCTTCTTTGTGGCGCTGCCCCATTAATTCTACCTTTCTTTCAGCTATTTCACTCTGTTTGTATACTTCTGAGTAGTTTATATCTCCTAACAAGTCGGAGCTACACTCATAAAGTCTCACCAACATGTCTGCCGAAACATGAGCGGAACAGAGGCAACAACAATGGACATGCCACTGGGGATGGAGGAAACTCAAGAGGACTCAACCCTACCCAGAGAACTACGGGCAGCTAAGGAATCTTGAGAGCAGGAGAAATGGTCTTCTCCCAGGACGAGTACACCAATACCAAATTCTCAGCCCTGAAAACATGTGCACAACTAACATTGTACGTACTAAGCAGTTTATATTTAGGAATATATACGCAAATACCAATACATTCATACATGCAGCAACAGTTAATGAATAAAGAGGCCAAAAAAACTTGAAAGAGAGTAAGGGTATATGGGAGATTTTGAAGGGAGGAAAGGAAAGAGAAAATGGTGTACTTACTTTAGAATAACAAAACTAAAAGAAATACTTTGAAAATACCCCCCAAAAAAAGAAAAAAAGAAGAAGAATGTTTCTCCATTTGTTTTTCCACAAGACACACAATTTACTTGAGGTTGCAGGTGGCTGAAGGTTAGCAAATATCCACTCAACTTAATTCACACCACATGAAAAGCTCCATGTTCAACGCTGGTAATCACATTCTAAGAAGATTTACTAGACTAATACTCAGCAAGTACACACCAGTCGGCCAAGTCCAGCAACTGGAGTTAATGAAAGATACAGGAAGGTCTCCATTCCATTTGGTTACTTCGTGTGCCTGGTGGGATGCTAATCCTTTCAGAAATTGAAAGACCAAAAGAACTACTAATCGGGGTAGTAATTGCCTAGAAATTGCATTAGAGGAAGAAATACTAAATCTACAAAGACTCTTCAGCCTTGGAAAAAGAAGACGTGGAATGAGCTAGAGCCAGGGAGAATATGAGCTCTGCTTTCCAATATATAAAGGGTCTTCGTGAGACTATGAAATTAGATTTATTCCACGTAGCTCCAACAGGAAGAATGACGCACAATGATGGGAAGTTACAATGAGGCTGACGTCGGTTTCACACAAAGAAGAACTCTGGAATCCTGGTAGTGCCCAACAATGGAAATGGCTGCGTGAAACAGCGAGCGTCCATTACTGGGACAGGAAAAGGCTGTAATAACTCTAATAAGGATGCTGCAGCTGTGTGTAGCTCTGCTCTGGCCGACGATTCAAGACATCAGAAGTCACGGAGCCTGAATGTTCCTCTAGAATGTCGATGTAACAATTTTGAAATAGACTTTAGTTTTATAGATTAGTCTTTGGGTCCCTGCAAATTTGAACGAGAAAGAGTTTGCACATTCCTCTTGCTCTATTCGTACAGACACAACCTTCTTTACTGTAAGTATTTGCACCAGAGTGGATCGTTCCTGATACATTTGTTAGGATGGAACAGACACTGTTGCATCATTTTCCCATGGAGTCCATAGTTTAGATTAGCATTCACACCTGGTGTTGCAAGCCCACAGACTTTTATAAAAACAAAATGATGTACTAATCCATATTCAACCTTTTCAGTAGTACCCTTTACTTTAAAAAAAATCTTTTATTTGAACTTTAAAATAGCTAATGTTCACCAATATTCCAAATACAGTATTTCAAACTTTATTACGTGTGATATGGAAAAAACTACTAGCTCTACTGGGAAACATTTCTCAAGAACAGTCTTGTTCCTCAATAAAAAAAAAAAACCTGAAAATTCTATTTCAAGTAGTTCTTAAAAGTGTGGTGATTTTTGAAGAAGGGAGTGGAGCAGAGAAAAATATATAACAATAAAAACAATAAAAAGTGAGCTGATTTTATCAAACTTATTGCTATAAATTTGAATTAGATTAAGCTGTTAGCATTCTAAAATGAAGTAATTGAACTATATTAATATCAATATTCTTCTTTATACCGCAACACCTAATATGGAACAAATTATATACAATAATCAAAATTTTATTATTTAATTATTCATATATAATGTTTTTAATTGTTCGTGCATTTTTATTATTTGATCTGGTACATTACTTAGATTTGTAAATTATTTTTCAGCATAAGCATCTTCTCCTCTCATGTATAAGCAACTGATTAACCCCTTTGCAGGGGATTTACCTGCATAGGGATTCTCTCAAATGTGAAATCTTTAGTCTTGACTGAAGATTGAGATTTCATTAAAGACCTGGTCCCATTCTTTACATGCTAATTTCTAGCTGTATGCTAAAAATTTATCTTTATATCCACAGGTTAGTGCAGCTCTCGCTTCTCATCAAAGAAGCTTCTTTCTGCTGCAGAGCTACTCCAGAGACGCACAACTGATTAAAATGCAGAGATTAAGTGATGTTGGATGTCCAGCCACACATGATAAATCTACAATACAACCCCTACACGTAAGACTCAGGGAACATCATGAAGGAAGTGGCAGAAGCATTTTCAGAGTCAGAGGGCAGGGCCAGGATACCTGCTGCTAGATCGTCTTCCAAATGTGATAAGGAAGGTGTACCATGAAATCTCAACAATGCTAAAACTTACGTCAAAGCAATCCTTAATAAAAAAAAAAAAAGGATAATTCTGGATGAATCACTATACTCCAAATCAAATTATATTACAGATCTATGATAACAAAAAGCATAATACTGGCACAAAAGCATATATGTAAGCCAGTGGAGTAGGATGGAGGAGAAATAGATCCACAAGGTTGCAGCAACTTCAATATGCACCAAGTCATCAAAAGGGCACATTGAAGAAAGGCAGCCTCTTTAAACAAATGGTGTGGTGAAACTGGATTTCCACATGTAGAAGAATGAAACGAGATTCCTATCTCTCATCCTACACACACATCAATTCAAACGGGTTAAAGACTTTGAAAATGCCAAAGGGAAAACACCTCAATGTATCAGAAGAGGCAAGAACTTACTGAGAAAGACTCCAATGGGAAGGAAACGATCCCAGGAATTGACAAATGGTGTTACACAAAACCATAAAACTTTTGCACAGCAGAAGAAGACAAATGGCTGTTGAAATAGGAGTGGCGGGGCTGCGTCCCCAGCACCCCGGCCACCTGCTAGCTCATGCCCGAAATAACAACACACAAACTGTATTCATTAAACACGGCTTGGCCCATGAACTTTAGCCCTTACAGGCTAATTCTCGCACCTGGACTAGCCCATTTCTAATGATGTGTGTAAGCACCCCAAGGTGCGCTTACCGGGAAGATTCTAGCCTCTGTCCATCCTGGGTCGGAGCTGCCTGGGAGAGCTGAGCATGGCGTCTCTGCTCCAGAGAGCAGAGCTGTCGGGTCTGACCTCACTTCCTCTTCCTCCCAGAATTCTACTCTGTTTACTCCTCCCACCAATGCTTTAACCTATCAGGGCCAGCCAAGCAGTTTCTTTATTGCTCAACCAATGAAATCAACAGGTTGATATGACACTCCCACATCAAATGGCAGATGCTGCCAAAGGCATGGAGAAAGAGGAGCCTTTATTCACCTTTGGTGGGAGTGCACGCTGGTGCCGCCATTACGGAAGTCCTTACAGACGTGCTCAGAAGACTAAAGCTAGAACTGCCAGGGGACCTAGCTAGGCTGCTGGCGTGCCCCACGTCAAGACACCACACACATAGTTGACACTGTGCTTACAGCTGCATTGCTCACAATAGCCAAATAAAATGATAGCCAACACAGATGTCCATCAACAGATGAAGAAAAAATATGGTACATATAAAGAGTGGAATTTTAATTTGCAGAAAAGTAGATGCAGTAGGAAATCATCCTCTTACGTGAGATAAGCCAGAATTAGAAAACTAAATACTTCATTTTCTCACCTGTATGTATAACTGTGGTGATTAATTGTGCTATCAACTTGACTACATCTGGAATTGACTAAACCCCAAGAAGCAAGGCCTGTGAAAGATCGGATTCTTGATTGGATTACTAAAAATGAGACTGTGCACTTTAGTCTGGGCCATGCCTTCTGGTGGGAGACCACATAAATAGACATAGAAGAAGAAAGCTTTTTGATTTTTGTCTGCTTGCCCTCACTCTCATTGACAAGTTCATCTACCTTGATGCTGAGGCCTTCCTTAGCTAGTGTTAGAACATACTTCTTCAGGGTTCTAACATAGGCAGAGAACCAGCAGCCCTCCAGGAAGCCTCCAGGACCAGATTAGTACTCCTTAGATATCCAGTCTCATGAGCTGAACAACTACTGGATTCTTGGTTTACAGCAAGAGACAGACATTGTTGGGCCACGTGGACCACAACCTATAAACTACTCCAATTATATACTACTATAATTTATATATGTGAATAGGTAAACACACAAATATTCATTCTATCAGTTCCATTGCTTTAGAAAACCCTGATTGATACAATAACCTAGTTTTAAAAGTTTGTGTGTGCACACGTGCATGTATGTGCCTGTGTGGTATTTGTGGTATATGTATTTGTGTGTGATATATATGTTTGTGTGGAGTGTGTGTGGTGTATGTGTGGTGTGTGTGTGTGTGTGTGTGTGGCATGTGGGTTGTGGGGAATGAGTAGTAGGTCACGAAACTAGAAAGTGAGTTTTGAGGGGAAAGAAAGACCTTAGCAGAGATGGCCAATCGCAAAAGTAATGAAGCCCATGCAATAAAAGGAGAACAGTGGAGTAACGGAGGTAAACATGGAAACCAAAATAGAGCAGAGAGACAGAGTTATAGGAAAAGACAGTGGAGGGAGGACAAGTGAGGACAGACACAACATACCTGAGTGAGGCTGCCATGATGAAACCCATTTCTTTGTATACAAACCTAAAACTTCAATTTTTCAAAAGACTCTAAAAAGTTTTAAGAATGACACCTCTACATTCTCTGTATTTGAAAGGGCTCTCTCTAGTACGATCTTGCTGGTGTTGAATAAGTACTGTATGACTTTTTGTGGGGCGGGCTGTGCAGGCTGATGCCAGTGAAGACCCAAAGTTGACATCAGGCGTTTTTCTGATTGTTCTTTATTTTTATGTCTTGTGCAGCAGTCTCTTACTAAACTGAGACCGTGTCGATCCTGGCTAGTCTAGTTAGCATTGCCCTGGGAGTCTACCCCTTCCTCTCAAGTGCTGGAATTACAGATGATGAACATTCAGAATGAGAGAAAGAGATTCAACCACATCTGGGCTCATCATTACTGATTCCAGATAAGAGAGACTTTATTTCTATATTAGAAGTTGTCTGTGCATGAGCCACAAAAACAAACAAACAAAAAACGACAATCATCTTCCTAAGGTTGTTAATATTGTCTATGCCTAATGGATACAGAGCATGTAAGTCACACAGTGTGTGGAAGTCAGAGGACAGCTTTGTCGATTTAGCTGTCCCCATCCGCCTTCATGTGGTTTACCAAGGCTAACTCAGGTTACCGGGCGTAATGCCTGGTTTTGTGTATCATTTTGCACACAAGCCGGAGCCCTCAGAGGAAGAAGCCTCAGTTGAGGAAACGTTTCAATAGGATCCACCTGTAAGGCATTTTCTTATTTAGCAATCAATGGGGGAGGGCCAGCCCATGGTGGGTGGTGCCATCCCTGGGCTGTTGGTCCTGGGTTCTGTAAGGTGGGTTGAACAAGCCACGGGAAGCAAGCCAGTAAGCAGCTCCCCTCCATGGCCTCTGCATCAGCTCCTGCTTTGGGGATTTTGCCCTGTTTAAGTTCCTGTCCTGACTTCCTTCAGTTATGAGCAGCAATGCTAAAGTGTAAGCTTAATAAATCCTTTCCTCCCCTACTTGCTTTATAGTCATGGTGTTTCACTGCAGCAACAGAAACCCCTAACTAAGACTCCAGTGCCTTTATCCACTGAGCCATTCCACCAGTTCCCCCAGAGTTGTCTTCTGCCCATTTTGATAGAACATTCAAGAGTAGTTTCATGATTACTAAAGCACATATCTGTGAGTCAATTCTGGATTATAAACTGGGTCTACTACTAAATATATAATCTTGGGGAAATTATCTAACCTCAGTGGTTAGTTTCTGCCTGCAAAACAAAGCTAACAATATTTTAATATCTACCTCACAGAATTGCCTTGAGAATTATCTATGAAGTAACTAACGCCTACCTGATACTTAGTGAACATTTAGGAAGTTGATATTATTCTTCCTCATGAGGAGATCACATCTCCAATCATATCTCTTTAGCTGGGCAGAAATTAGCAGATTGTCTATGAGCAGCTACTGTGGAATGCTTGGTGTTTGTAGATGAGTAAGTGTGAGCATGTGTGTGGGTGTGTGTGGGTGTGGGTGAGTGTGGATGAGTGTGTGTTTAACATAAATAAAAGTAGTAATCTGTCCTCCACACTTTACAATTTGCTCTTAGCCTTCAGTTGTAAAAATCTTTAAAGGCTTCCAGGTTTCAAAATATAAAGGCAATTGTGGACATGAAAGAGGAGTTAGATTAGACATGAGAGACTAAAACCAAGGCAGACATGAGACTGCCCTAGAACTTTCTTAGAACGTAAATACTAATATATTTCTGTTTCTGCCTATTTTAGACATTTCTCTTTGCAGATGGACCAGGACAGACAAGGTGAGCTGATCACAGAATGTGTTCCTTAACTCAAGATAAATACCAGTTTCCATTCCTGTGATGACCCCGGTGCTAAGCACCGGAGACTGCATGGGAGTAAGTAATCCTCTTTCATCTCAAAGTATTTCATCTTTTCTGACAATTAAAAATCATGCCCTACACACTAAATTGCCAGCAACATTCCTTAAAAAGAAGATAGGGAGAGAGAGAAACAACTCAGCACAACAAGAGGCAATGGGTGAAAGTAACAGTAGCATCTGAATCCACAGCGCGACTGTTGAGGACTGAGGGTCTTAGTAGGTGTGAGGCAGATGAGGATAATATCTCTTCTCGCACTGATCAGTTCTTAATCATTGTTGAAGTATTGGTAACCTCTGATTTAAAAAAAAACTTGTTATTAATAAAGGAGGGGAGAACAGGAGCATGGAGGAGAACAGGAGGGATCAGAAAAGTCGAGTTGGGAGAAGGACAGAGGAGAGCAAGGAAAGATATCTTGATAGAAGGAGCCATTATGGGATTAATGAGAAACCTGGCACTAGGAAAAATCCCAGAAATCCACAAAGGGGACCCCAGCCAAGAACCTAATTAATAGGGGGAGGGTTCTTGAACTGCCCTTCCCCTATAATCAGATTGAGGACTATCTTAGTTGACATCTTAGAACCCTCATCCAGAAAGTGAGGGAAGCAGATGCAGAGATCCACAACTAACGACGGGGTCCAGATCCCAAAGTACAATTAAGGGAAGGGAGGAACCTCAATATGAACAAAGGGATCAAGACCACGATGGAGAAACCCACAGAATCACATGACCCAAACTAGTGGGAGTTCACTGACTTCGATCTGACAACCAAGGAACCTGCATAGGACCAAAGTAGGTCCCCTGAAGCAGGGGACAATGCTGGAGCTTTGGCAGCATGTGGGGCCACTGACAGTGGGATCAGGGTCTCCCCTAGTGCATCAACTGACTTCATGGATCCCATTGTCTATGGAGAGATACCTTGCTCAGCCTAGGCACAGGAGCGGGAGTGTCCTGCCTCAAGGAGATGATGGAACAGACTTAGTTGACTTCCCAGGGGAGGCCTTACCCCTCTGAGCAGCAGATGGGGTGGAGTGGAAGGAGTAGGAAAAGATGAGGGAGGCGGAACTGGGATTGGTTTGTAAAACAAATTCCTTATTTTATATCATAATCATTCCTTTTGTTGTCCATTTTCCTGTAAATGAGCAAACACTGGGCATGGTGTGAGCTGATTCTCTCATTACTAACTATTGAACTCTTACTTGTTTCCTTGTCTGACCTGTGGGGTTGGACTATTGGTACAAAAGCCAGCCTAGCTACTTTACTACTAAAACTATCATTTTGGAATCTCCCATGCATGCCTTGAGACAAGTACACAAAAATTGCCCCTGATTGCCTTAGCTCCTGAAGGTGCAGCTTCCAATGGGAATGTTTGCGGCCAAGTATACGGACTTTTTCTATCACACGTCTCAGAGAACCCTAGCTGACCTTACAACAATTTCCACCTTAATAAGAAAGGAAACACTTCCCCTGGTAGAGGGGCTACTGTGGTTGGAGCTAATGGGAAGACTGTGCTTTGTCCAAACATTTTCTGTTACGACTGATGCTAAGAATGTCAAAATGAATGGCTGTCAGTAGGACCATTTCTTCTATAAAGTTGTTTTTGATGTTGATATAATATCATACCAGAAAAGCAACTAAGATAGCATTTGCACTGGAAGAGGGATATTGCTGCAAAGAACCCAACCGTGATGGTTTATGGAAGAATATAGAAGACTTTGGCGGTTCCAGCTCAGTACTATAAGCAGAGTTTAAAGGGTTGTTTCAGTTGTTTTCGTTGTTGCCTGGAGGACAACCATGTTGAGAGTTGTGTGTCCTGTAGAAGCTCAGCTTGTGAGATTTTGGAAAGAGTCAAGGACTTCAAGAGCAACTGGGCTAGAGGCCGTTTGTATATGGTGTTTTGGCAAAGAATTTAGCTGCTTTTTGCCCTTGTCCTAAAGATCTTTCCTAAGATTGATCTGAATACCTCTTTTCAGGTTATGTAACAGTCTGCTAAGATTTACTCAAGAAATCAGCTGAGAGAGACACTCCTGGGCAACCTCCCCTGGTGTTGCAAACTTAGGTCCAATAAAGGTTTCTTATAAGCTGTATTTCTTTACCAACTCTTAGTACGAAGGGATAAGTTCACTACACAAAGGAGAAGCATCAGAGACAATAAACAGTGATGGTGACAGAGCACCATCCAGAATGATGGGAGCGGCTGCGGCAATGGCTTACACCCAGCTTCTAAGTTCTCAGCAGCCCACTTATACATATATCCAGTGTCTCTTCTCAAAGCCTCAAGCCCCAGCTCCTGTGTGCAATCTGGGAGCAACCACTTGTTGAGAGCTGAGGATACGGTGTGAGATAGCATGCTGCCATCAATCCCAACAGCCTACCAGTGGTCCTGTTTATACACTGGGATCCTGCCCACAGAAACATCACCAAGACAGTAGATTCCCAGGCCTGGGAACTACTGACCGTTCCTGATGCTCACCTTATACTTGTTCTGGTTTTAATGAGAAATGCCTCCCATGGGCTTATCTATTTGAACTGGTCCCCAGTTGGTGGCCATGTTAGGGGAGGTGGTGAAACACTAGACAGTGTTGCTGAAGGAAGTTCATCACTAACAGTGTGCTCTGACAGTTTATATCCTTGCTCAACTTCTAGTTCAACCTCTCTTAGTGTTTGCACTTGAAGATAGGATCTCTGAACTTCATGCTCTGGCTGCCTGCTCAGTTCTTCCCCTGCAGTTATGAGCTGTCTCTCTTGAACTGCTAGCGAAAATAAACTCTTTTTTCATAAGTTGCTTTCTTGGGTGTTGGTACTATAGCTCTACAGAAAAATAACTAATACAGAGTTGGTACCAGAAGTGGGGTGTTACTGTAAAGAACCTGCCCATGTTGGTATATGGAGACCCTAAGTTGTTAAAAGATGCCAGAGTCATGAGACACTAGCCAATAAGAGCTGAATGCAGGGAGGGGAACCATCCCAATAGAAAGGCAGCCAAAGCTGAAAGGGCAGAGCCATCTAAACCCTTTAAAACTAAAGTCCCACATAATGGAGCACTACACAGCAGAAAAAGATAACATCTTGAGTTTTGCAGGTAAATGGATGGAGCTAGAAAACATTATTTTGAGTGAGGTAACCCAGAACCAGAAAGACAATTATCACATGTACTCACTCATAAAAGGTTTTTAAACATAAAGCAAAGAAAACCAGCCCACAAAACACAATCCCAGAGAACTTAGACAACAATGAGGACCCTAAGAGAGACAGACTTACATAGATCTAATCTACATGGGAAGTAGAAAAAGAGAAGATCTCCTGAGTAAATTGGGAGCATGGGGACCTTGGGGGAGGGTTGAAGGGGAGGGAAGAGCCAGGGAGGGGAGCAAAGAAAAATGTAGAGCTCAATAAAAATCAATAAAAAAAGAAAATTGAAAAAACTGGACTAAATGAGCTTTGCCATGAGGCCTATGAACGGTGGGGAGCAGAATGTTGTGGTTTAAATGAGAAAATCCTTCAAAGATTTATGTATTTAATATTTAAACACTTGGTCCCCTGTTGGTGCTGCTGCTTGTGTGGCTGAAGAACCTTTGTAGGTATGGTCTTGCTGCAGGAACTATGTCAGTGTCGTGGAATTTGGGTTTACAGCCTTCCCCACTCACAGTTTGCTTCCTGCTTCAAGTTTGACAGGGACAATGTGATTCTTCAGATTCCTGTTCCAGCCAGCTGCTGACATGCTGCCCCTACTGTGAACTGTTGCTTCTACAACAGAAAAGTAACTTTACAACACTAGAGCTTCAGGACACAGTCTGAACAAGCCTCCCACAGCAGTCACTGCCCTCTGTGAGGGGTGGCTCTCTGACACCTGGAAAGACAATTGAACAGTTTCAGAGGGGTCAGGGCAGGTAGAAGAAGGGAATAGAGAAAGAGACAATGAAGAGCAGAGAACTGGCTAGAAAGGTTCAGCTATGTGCAAGGCTCTAAGAAGAGAGTCTCTAGTCATGGGGGTGGGGCCAGGGTTTCTAGGAGTTTGTCAAGTTTTCAGTATCAAGGATTTCAGACTCTAAACTGTACTGTGACAGTGACCATTGTGAAGGCCTTAGAGTCCCAATCTCCAAGGCCTGCAGGGAACTGCAACACTTGGTGCTGCCAAACACTAAAGGAAAGGGGAAAGCTACTAGAAACCATCATTTAAGTAGCTTCTCCTTGCCTGCCCATTATTTCTACACAGATAGAGAAAAGGGAGCCTCCACCACCTGATTGTTGATAAGCATCTACGAAAGCCTATTATTTGAAAGTTGATAAGTATAAAGGTTGGTATTGACTATCAGCTTGTGTGGATTGAGAAGTGCTTAGGGGGTTGACAAAGCACATCCCTCTGCATCCATAAGTGTATATCCATAGAGAATTAACTAAAGGGATGGATTGTCACTGAATTGAGCAGCACCATTGCATCCTATTAGGGTTCTGTTGCTGTGATAAAACACCACGACCATAAGCAACCTGTGGAAGAGAGAATTTGTTTTACCTTACAGCCTATAGTCTGAAACCTGGGTAAGTCAGGGCAGGAACATGAAGACAGGAACTAATGCAATGGCTACGGAGGTGTGCTGCTCACTGGCTTGCTCTCTGAGGACTTCTTATGCCACCCAGGACCACCAGCCAGAGGTGGCACTGCCCAAAGGGAACTGGGCCCTTCCACATCAGTCATCAATCAATAAAATGCTCCACAGATTTGCCCACAGGCCAATCTAATGGACATATTTTACCCATTGAGGTTCCCTCTTCCAAAATGACTTTGGTTCATATCAAGTTGGCACAGACCTATTAAACATTCATGCCAATGGCAAGTATGACTGTTTTCTGGGTTCTGCGATTTTAAGCAAATATAATATTATTTATCATTTTTATGTTACAAGTGGCACAGTGATTACTGAACCAAATGAAAGATTTGAAAAGCTAAGTCTAATTGCACCATTTGTTAAGTTCTTACGTGAACCCAATTAACTTCAGAAGAAAAAAAGTCAGCTCTGAAAAACAATGCAGCTTTAGTTTAGAGGAAGAAAACTCTGTTGATCATGTAGTAACTGAAATAGTCAAAAGCAGAATCTTTGAATAATACATTTAAGAAAAACTGGTACTTGTGTCTTAGTGTAGCTTTTATCTTAGCAAACCCTAGCATTAATTTTAATTTATTAATTTTTAGCATCACATGATAATATGATCAAGTCAATGATTACACTTGGTTTTTTTTTTACTTGGAAAATATAAGTTTCTTTCATTTATCCACATTTCACATCTGACCTTTTCAGTCATTTGGGACCCAGAATTATCTGCAGTCAAAACTGTACTTTTTGAACATTTTAAGTCATTGAAACCAGCCTGAGTTCAAATTAATTCAGTTGGCCACTTGATCTTCTCATCCTACCTAGGCCATTCGTTGTGTCTTTGCCAACTGTAAGACGGTTGCTGCTCTCTGAGAGGATAGCACTGAAATTTAACCTCTGGTAAAGGGGGAAACAGGACCCCAAGTAGAGTGTCCAAGACGGAAATGAGAATTGTCCCTTTCTGCTCAATTTAGCCAAACCAAAAGGATTGAGTCTCAGCTATTTTGATAAGGCTGGTTCACCCCCTCAAGCTCACTCAGTTGCATGTAAGTAAAACAGGTTTCTAAAAGCACTGTCTTAGCACAGAGGACCTAGGGGACCTAAGATACCTGGCGGACAGGAATAAGTAGAGATGATTCGTCCTTCAAGCTAAAAATGTTTAGAGTTGTTCACATTTTCTCTCTGCCTCAAACCCTAAGAGGCCACTTTTCCTGTAGGCCACCCATAATTTTCTGTTGTTGACCACAGTAAAACATGTCTGAGAAAAGCTTCGTTCTAGAAACCATTCTGGGAAAGGGAGGAGGGATGAAAACAAAACACATTTACAGATACCGCAAATGACCGGGGACATCGCTGGCCAGAGGTGCCCTTTCCCATCGGAGTAAATGAGTTAAGAAACCATCTCATCAGATCAGCGGAACAAATGAAAAGCCACAATTATGAGCCAACAGGTATTGATTTACCTCCGCAGTGCTTTAATGACATCTCAGATGAAAATTTCTACCTCAACAGAAGTACACAATCGCCAGAAGCTAGCTTTCGGGACAGACCCATCCAAAGTCCCTCACATGAATTGCAGGGATGTTTTTGTTTACATTGAATTGAGATGGAAATCTAGTTTTTCATGATAGGGTTATTAAACCAAAGTATTTGGTCTCTTCAACTCATTAACTAGTTAATATCTTAGTAATTCAATAATAAATGAACCAACTGAAGCATTGCCGAGAGCTGTGAAGGAGCCGGAAAGCCCATAAATCTTTCACAGCGAGAAACAAGCTAGACATTGAAAGGTTATTTTGCCCTAAAACACTAAAGATGCTTTAACTAGTCAGAAAACAGTTAAAATTATTCAGTACCAAAGACAGGACATGTTTAATTAAATAGGTATTTTATATTCCTGCTGGATACACAAATTTTCTCCAAATAAATGAAGGAATTACAATTACATTATGTTGGTGAAAGAAAAAAAAGTGACTTTGACCAAGCAGTGGTGGCGCATGCTTTTAATCTCAGCACTCAGGAGGCAGAGGCGGTCGGGTCTCTGAGTTCAAGGCCAGCCTGGTCTACAGGGTGATACAAAGTGAGTGCCAGGACTGTTACACAGAGAAACTCTGCCTTGAAAAAAAAACAAAATCAACAACAAAAACAAACTCCAGCATATTTAACAAAAATGGTATGGTTACTTTCAGTATAGCTAAAATAATGGTTCAAGCCGTGGACACCGAAGTGGTCAACAGGAACCAGAAACTACAACAACATACAGCAACCGCAACAGTCAGTGTTGGCATAACATGGAAAGCCTTTTTTTTTTTAGCTTCCTTTTATCATCTGAAATTAATTTATCAGTTTCACAATGACCTTCTTGGCACTTCCATGAGGACACGGTGAGGTATGTTGATGTCTCAAAACTTTCCCATCATTCTCAGCAAATAATGTTAAATCTCAAGCCGTTAAGTCTAAGCTTGCAAAGCCAACAACTAAGAATGACTAAGAAATATGTTTCTGCAAACCCCGGGACCAAAGGCCTGCAGGCCGGACTTCAAAAGCACCATTTATGAAAAATATACACATGCCCACTGACTCCCATCTGAAACATGCACTCTGAAAACAGCAAAGAGGACGTTAACAACACAATTTGGGGTTCTCCTGTCACTAAGCAAATACTCATTTCACAGGAAAAGGGAAAAAGAATAGAAGTAAGGCACAACAAAGGTGGTTATTAGCCAACACATTATATCACGAGTGTGTGTACGTGTGTATGTGGGCGTGTGCGTGTGTGTGTGTGTGTGTGTGTGTGTGTGTGTGTGTGTGTGTCTTCTGGAGGTTTATATACCAAAAAGACACCTCTGGCCAGAGATGTCCTTAGCCATTCTTTGCATCTATAAATTGGCCTTGTTACTTCATATTTTTGACCCAGATATTACACACACACACACACACACGCACACACACACGCACACACACACACACACACACCTTTTCGAGAACCCATCCTTCATGGGAGAGCCAGGCATTCCTATGCTAACCATTAATCAGTTGACAGGAAAGTTGTTTTCCATTTTTAGTTACGTTGAAGCACTTCTTCCAAGAAGTCTTCACTCTGACTAAAAGGAAGACAACTGTAGCTAGGTCCATTGTAAAGTTCATTCTTTGGGAAAAGTAGAAAATCTGGTAAACTACGTTTATAGACTCTTCAATTCTTCCTCAGTTCTCAGTTCATTCAATACCTTATGCCTCCTGTAGGCTGTACCAAGAACCTTATTACCCCTACTATGCTGGATGTTCCCCGACTCTGACTATCTTCCTGCTTTTACTCTCCTTTATAAAATGTATTCCATTTCCCTGTCCCTTTCCTCAACCAAAGTCAAAATGAGTTTTCCATACAAATTATCCAGCCCATGTGTAACACCTCTCACCAAGAAAAACAATAATCTTGTTTAAATGCATGGACTAAATAATATTTGCTTGGACTGCTTGACATTCATATTCTCTGCAGTCTGATATAATGTAGTGATCAGAGCAGTGGGGCTGCGTCCCAGGCACCCGGCCGCCCGCATGGCTAGCTTATGCCCCGAAATAATTACATGGAAACTGTATTCATTTAAACACTGCCTGGCCCGTTATCTGTAGCTTCTTACTGGCTAGCTCTTACATATTAATCTAACCCATTTCTAATCATCTGTGTAGCCCACGAGGTGGCTTACCAGAGAAGATCTTAACCTGCGTCTGTCGGGAGTGGGAGAATCATGGCGACTCCTGACTCAGCTTCTTTCTCCCAGCAATATAACATTTGATGAGTAACACTGGCATAAATTTTTTAACCTGAGCTCAGTCCACAGAGGGCTGTTGTCATGGGTTACTAAGCTGGGGGGGAGCGCCTATAATACTGCAGTCGATAGCTGATACACCCTTAACACCTGCTCTAGTCCTTTCTTTGAACAAGGTAACAATAAGGAAAATTGTTTTAATGAAGTTTTTAGTTTGTTACTGTCGTTTCACCCACCAGGATAGAAATTAATTAAAATCTGTGGAGAAAAAAACTACTAGGGAATGGGAATGTGGGAGTTGAGATAGGGTCTCATAAAGAACAGGCTGGCCTCAAACTCACCCTACAGATAAGGCTAGTCTTGCACTTATGATTCTCCTGCCTCAGCTTCTCATGTAGTAGGCTTGTAGCCATGTGCCACCCTAGCTGACTTTAAAATTTCTTTTAATGCATTTGTCAGCTTAGGCATGGTGGCACATACCTATAATTCCTGCACTTGGGAATCTAAGGTAGGCTCAAGGCTAATTCAAGCTGCAAAGCTTAAATTACTACAAGGCCACCCTGTCTGAAAAAAAAAAGGACTTTTTTTCATTCTTACAAGAATGGTCATAGTATAAATCAGAAAACTGGGTGTGTCGTGAAGGTAGGAAGACTCATTACATATGTCATAACAGACTGTAATCCTCATGTTTTAACAATTTATTTATAAATGTTCTACAATTACACTAAACCTTTTTCCTATGGCACTTCGTTAATCTTCACATCAGACAACCAACCAATGCCTGGATAAGGCAAGACGCCAGTGTTTCTTCCATAAATTATCTCTCATAAATATCCCCTTGAAAATCAAAAGGCTACATGATACCCCAGAGCTCTTCCCTACCTGCCTTCATCTCTATTTTTCTCGCCAAAGCTATTTTTCCAGTTGAGCTGTATGCCTATTGTGAACCTCTTCTAAATACAAATTGTGGTTCTTTAGGTAGTTGGTGAGTTAATATGTAAAAATCAGTGTTTGTACCAGATTAAACCGCTATAATCAAGGCCAATTTCAAGTAACCTTGTTAAATAATGTTCCCAGTGATTGATCTTGTTTTCTCCATAGTGAACTCACACCACCATTTATACAGTGATCACGGTTGCCTCTATAATGTGTTCAACACCCATGATCAAATGGACTTAGCAGGTAGCATTTGCCACATGCCTTTTCTAAGGTCCAGACAACACTAAAACCTACAGTTTTCCTTTTTCATGGGTCTGGAAACAGATCCAGCAGCACAGGTGATTTGCCGAAGCTCCCACGCTTCATAAAAAGCAAAGTCAGGGTTCTAAGCAGAGCTCCTGAAGCCACAGCCGTACACCCTCCCTCCTGCCCTGCTAATTCTTCTGGCCAATAGAGTGCTGGGCCATGCCATACTTATGAAATCTGCTCCCCTCTGAGGGAAATTCTTCACAGCCATCTGCTTGCCTTCTTGGGCCACTTGTTTGCCTACCCAGACGGTCCCTGTCAATTCCTCTCCTCGGGCTCTAGCCCTTAGCTCCGCCACTGTCCCTTCCCATGCACTCTGGCTACTCTAACCTAATTATAGCTCTCAGAAGCCGCTCTAACTTACACGATAATAAAAACATCCTGTTGAGCTCCAACAAAATATATTTTTAAGAACAAAGTTAATTGCACATCAAGGTGTTTATAATAATCAGGAGGATAATAGCCTTTTAAACACGTGGAGTGGATACGCTTCTTTCTCAAAGAGCTGTACAACCACTGACTCATTGGTGTTTCAAAGTAATAGTATCCTTGAACTTGGGGAAGCAAGAGGCAAGAGTAGCTTACAGAGAAGCAAGCCTGTGCCTCGCATGAGAGCACAGGAGGGTCCGCCTCTCATTCCCTGGGGAGCAGTGTCCTGGACACAGGGCAGAGTGAGAACAAAGGCTGGGGTACATGGAGATCTTCCCGCCCACTCACCATGTCACTCACAGCACTTTCCTAGATTCCCTTAGCTGCATAACTTATTATTTTAGAACGTGGCTTCCATCCACTATTATGTCGGGGAAAAACAAAGTCCTAGTGAATTATTAGACAAGAGCTGACTTCATGCGGATGAAGACAAAGCTGAGAGACGTGCATGAGTTTGCTCCCAGCAGCCATCTCCCACCCAGGGAAGTGCTTCATATGACCGACTGATGATGCCAACTTTCAAAAAGAACTGTGGGTATCCATCTTTTACTATATCAAACGTCCTAATTGTTAGATCACAGCGTTTCTCTGTTACTCTGGCTATTATTTGAACACCGCCTTTAAGAAATTCCAAATGGGGTTATTTGTCATTTTGTTTTGTTAGGGGGTCTTATTTGATTTTGGTTTTGTTTTGGGGGTGGGTTTTTTTTGGGGGGGGACTTCTGTTTTTTGGTTTTTGCATAGAAACAACATGTCTCAAAGATACAACCTTGAAAACGACGCTGGAGAAATCCATTCTCAGGTTCCCACATCTCAAAGATTCTCAAGAACAATACAAACTAAATGGAATATACCATTGGGAAGCACTGTGCAACGTTTCAGATACTAGCTGTCAGTGATAATAGAGAAGAAAGAGACCAAATCCACCTACTAGCAAAGGGTGGACTTTTAGACCTGGAAGGAGGTGGGAGGTCCTTGGACTCCCCACAGGGCAGGGAACCCCGTCTGCTCTTTGGGCTGATGAGAGAGAGAGGGAATTGATTGGGGGAGGGGGGGATATGGGAGGCGGTGGCGGGGAGGAGGCAGAAATCTTTAATAAATAAATAATTTAATTAAAAAAAGAAATAAACCCAATATTGCATAACAAGCCAACCTCCTAAGACACATTTTCTGGAGAAGTTGCTTAGTACAGATATCCTATTTAAGTAGTAGAGATTTCCACTGAGAAGCAAGAATTGTTACACAGAACACAAGAATTATTAAAAATGGCCAAGGCAGTAATACACAGAAAGGATCATAATTCTCTAATAAAAGATTCTAAAGAAATTGAAAAAAATTTTAAAAAATTAAAATGAAAACACCTGAATTAGTTTCCTCAGACTGTGTGTGTGTGTGTGTGTGTGTGTGTGTGTGTGTGTACGTGCACGCTCATGTAAGACAGAGGGGGAAGGTAGAGAGAGATGTGTGTGTGTGTGTGTGTGTGTGTGTGTGTGTGTGTGTGTACCGGAAGTCATTCCTCAAGTACCCTTCACCTTGTTTGTCTGAGGCAGCATCCCCACCCCCACCCACTGGCCTCCAACTTGCTAAGGAAGCTAGGCTGGCCTGACAGTAAGCACCTGCAGTACATCTATCTCTGTCTCCCCAGGGCTTAGACTACAAGGGCAAGCTACCAGAGCCAAGTTTTTTTCTATGTAGGTTCTGGAGATCAAACTTAGGCCCATGTGTTTGCAAGGCGTACATGACTGAGCTGCTTTCCCCACCCAAAGACTGTTTCCAGTGTTCAGGAAAATGACATGAAAACCTAGACTGAGTCATGACCGCTGGTCTTTGGTCATCTCCTGTGAGGAGTTCTCTGACACGAAATTGCGAAGGAAAATAAGTGCACTGATTTCATGACAATCAGACAACAAAAGAATAGTTGCTATTTAAAATCCTGTAAATGAGTTGCTTTTCATATCATTCAGCTACGTTTTCAAGGAAGAAATAGTTAGAAAACAGGGCAAACTTAAACGTTTCCTCAAACATACTTGGAATATTTCACTTATTTCAATAGGAGACAGATATAGTTGTCACACTCATCTATGGGTTTATATTATTCAATATTCATAGCTTAAACAAGCTATGACTCCAGAAAAGAGCATCATCACTTCAAATACTATAACCTCATTTAAAACTTATGCATAAACAAAAACATATAAATATTATTTATGTATTCCTAGGTGGATATCATTTCAAATGTTTTTTAAAAGCCATTGGGAGACATTAATATTTTAGTACAATTTCACGCTTGAATATTGCCTTCAACCGGTCTTCAAACTTTCAATAGAGCATACAGTAGTCACTGGACAACCAATCAGCAATTGAGTATGGAGGTAACCAGGTAGTACAAACACTAGCATCTCCATAGGAGACACTTCCTAAACTCCTCCCATACCCCTAGGACTCCAGGGAAATAGGAGAAAGGAGGATACAATTTAGACTCTTACAGTGAGTGCTCTGAGTGCTGTTTTCAATCAGGTTTCATCCAGAGTCTTACCTGTTACAGAGGATGTTTACTACTACATACGGGCTGGGTTGATTGAGGATCCACACAGTTGTGCCATACCAAGTTTTATAGGAGCCTAGACTGAGAGTCCTGGGGGTTTTTTTTCTGGGGGGAGGGGGATTTTGGATTTTTGGTTGTCATTCTTGTGGTTGTTGTTTTGTCTACTTGATGTAAAATAGAATCATCTGGAGAGAAGGAATCTCAGCCAACAAAGCATCTCCATCTGATGGGCCTATAAGCAAGTCTGTGAAGCATTTTCTTGATTAATGACTGTCGTGGAAAGGCCCAGGCCACTCTAAGTGGTGCTGCCCCCGGGGCAGGCTGTTCTGAGTGGTATGAAGACAGCAATCTGAGTGAGCTGTGGAGGGAAGGAAGTCAGTAAACAGCATTTTGCCATATTCTCTGCCCCCAAGTTCCTACCTTGAGTTCCTGTCCTCACTTCACTGATGGGGGATGATAGAGAAGTAGAAGCCAAATAAACCCTTTCCTCCCCAAGTTTTGTCATAGCAACAGAAAGCAAACCAGAACAATGAACACATGAAACAGCAGGATAAGAAATAAGGATGTGGAGGGGAGAGTTGTCCCACTAATTAATCACACTTGCTGGTCTTGGGAAGGACTGAAGTTTGGTACCCTACCCCCACTGGCAGTTTACAAACCTCTGTACTACAATTCCAGAGGATCCAGTGTCCTCTTCTGATCTCTGCAGGCATCAAGCATGCATGGGATGCACATACAGACGCACCGACACAACGCTCATACACATAAAAAAATAAATAAATAGTCAATCATTAGATAAGAAAAAGGAGGAGGAGGAGGAGGAAGAAATAAGGATGCAACTGAAATTGTGGATTTCAACTCTGATTAGAAAATAAGGTCCAGAATTTGATCTATAGTGACTTCCCTCCATACACTCGCCAGAAAGAGTAATAAGTAATCAATGAAAAAAGTGCTAATTGAAACATTAATCTGGTACTAGATAAATAAATACATACCTTGTCAATGGTACAGTCATATCTTATTCCAAAACCAGGGCAGCATATTTCATCTTTCACCTCCTTCCTAATGACATGGAAGTCCCCATTCACCAGACGAGACTGAAGCCCACAGACCACAGAGGTTTGCAGGGCTGGGTCACCTCAGCGCTGATGGTCTGAGTCCTAAACCATCTTCAGAGATGTCACTCACTAATTCTCAGAAGGTGAAGGTCTATTTTGCTTTTTGTTGTCCCTGCTGTTTGTTGTATTGTTTTCTCATTTGGCTCTACGGTACCTTACCTCCCTGTTGTCTTTGAACAGGCTCTCTCATTGACCTCCGCTGGTGTAGTTTGGGAGGGGACAGAAAAAGAGAACAATGACTTACCCTTTGTACTCTCGAAGAGTTAATAAAATCTTCATTTTCCGTCCTGACTCGGAAATGTGTCAAAGGTACGAACTGATTGATTTATATCCGGCCAACTTCTGGAATCTCCCTTGACTCAAAATATCTTCTTTTAAATGGCTAAAGGTGGCCTCTTGCGTGAAGTGTTTTAACCCTGTCTTCTACAAGACCTTGATTGGAGGGGGAAATAGTTATGCAATCAAGGAACTGTTATCATTACTGTCATGCAGGTGAAGGTCCAAGAGTTACAGGCAAAACATGAAGAGCTATTAAAGTGGCAAGAAAAGTTACATAAAAGATGCACATATGACCAATAACTTCAAAGATGGATACCTTTTTGTGAAAAGTACCTCAAACCGTCCCAACTTTAACAGAGTTTTCTGCCTTCATGATTTCTTACAAACGAGTGCTGTAATCAACAGAGTCATGGCCCTGAATAGCATTTGCCTCTGACTGCATAGCAGTGATCTAGTTGCCAGAAAAAAGAAAAGGCTTCTTCTCTGTTTTGGCCTGAGAAGGATCCACAAGATTCCACTGGAATATGAAGCTAGTCTAAATACATAGAGTCAATGCGTCCTCCAAAGGACCCACAGCTCCTGCCTCTCAAAAGACACTCTAGTTTTTTAAAGTGGACTAGTTTAGAAGAGGAAAAGAGTCAGAAAGAATGGGAAGCAGACAAGAGAGGGTGAGGAGGGAGAGTATGATCAAAGCACATCACATACGAGTATGAAACTGCTATTATTTACAATTCACACATGCTAATAAAGCATTTAAAAAGAAACTATTTTTGAGTGCCTTCTGGCCAGGCTCTGATGCTACAGCCAGGGCTGTATACTCAGACCGGTCACTCTTGGCCCTGAAGCCAAACCGAGTAACCTGTTTGTACAGTTTGACAGCCATATCAGGGCAGGTTTGGTGTGTAAAAGTTCACAAGTTGGTGTGACAATATGCTTAAGTGCATGGAGTAAAATACAAAGCAGACCACTCATGGGATGTTTGATAAAAAAAAAGTGATATTTTTATTTTAAAAAAAAATTTCTTAGGAGCTTATATTTTTATATACATGTGTCTGCCTGTATACATATATAGTATACATATATGTGTGTATGACAATATATGTATCAGTTTTTATATATATCAGTATTTAAAGATGAGGTCATAAATTTGAGAAGAGGACATGCATGAAATTTTCATTAAAAAGTTTAGTTTTAAATAAATAAGTTCTCAAGGAGATAAGAGTCCCTGGCTATGGAGAAATACCCTGGGCTGGAGGATGGCCCAGAGGGGAAGAGCACTTGCTACTCCTGCAGAGGACCTGAGTCTGGGTCCCAGCAACCATATGAAGCAGCTCACAGTTGTTTGTGACTCCAGAGCCAGACGCTCCCACACCTCAGACTGCTGTGGGCATCTACATGCATGTCTACGTGCCCACACGCAGTCACATTCTCCTGCAAATAATCAAAAAGAACAAAAATATTTTCAAAAAAAGAAGCGGGGAATACTCATGCATCCCTGGAAATTCAAGTATGAGAGTATTGCTTAATAAAACCACTGCCCATGTATTAATTGATTTATTTAGTAGCGCTCTAGAAATTATTCATAAAGCACTGCAAGATCATTTATAATATCAAAGAATTACACAAAAATATATAATTAAATGCAGGTTTTAGATTAAAACATGCATTTTTAAATGGATAGAGAAAAAGATTGGCAGAAATTACATAAATAATTCTCAATGAGTGCCTTTTGTTAAATAAGTTAATCAATATCTATGTTATTTTACTTTCTAATGTTTTTCAAAAAGCCCATGCATTAAGTGTGATATCTTAGATTGTTCCTGTGTAGGCATGCTGTTATCCATAGATGAATGGACAGCCAGACAGATCAATGGCTAGCAAAAGTCAAAAGTCCAAAGAGATGCTGGCAAACTAAAAAGCAAATAGAGCTCCAGTGAAAGGGAACAAGGAAGCTAAATTCTTAGAACACACAAGTAATAGATAAACGTCCCAGGCAGTGGTGGTGCATTCCTTTAATCCCAGCATTCAGGAGACAGAGGCAGGAGGATCTCTGTGAGTTAGAGGCTAGCTTGGTCTATAGAGTTCCAGGACAGCCAGGACTACACAGAACAATCCTGTCTTAAAAAATAAAAACACGGCAACAAAAAAATTGCGTATAAAATAGTAATAGAAATGCGTGTGATTTTCAAAATCGCCAGCATGAGAAAGGACTTCATAAACTATCTATTAATGAAACAGTTTAACCAGATAAGTAATTCAATTAATTCAATAAAGCTTTATTTGGAACCTACTGTGTGCCAGGTACTTGTGCTTGGGATACAAAGATAAATATGATAAGGTCTGTCCTCAAGAGGAAGTATATAGTATGTCATGCTGTGGCTTGATAATGCAGGGTCCTTAAAAGCTATCCAAAGATTAAAGTTTTTATGCTTCATGTTCCACTAGTGAAAATGAAAGATTAAATTCCAATACTTGGCTGATGAAAAGGATGAAAATTTGCAGCTAGAGATTCAAGACTTAAAAATGCAGTGACTCGTGTTGGTGTCCCACAGATGGCCAAACCACACTAGGTTAGAGGAAGAGGTCAGCTTTGCAGAAGTGAGGCCGTTGGCCATGACCAGTGCTGCCCGTTGTGGTCAGAAGCAATGTAAAGCTCACCGTGAGACAAGAATAATAACAAAACCAGAACATGCCATCTCTTCCATGAGACGCTTAGACACCAATGTGAAAAGCAAAATATACAGAAGGCATGGTTTTAGAAAGCTGTTTTTTTTTCTTCCAACCACCCTTGTCCACTAAGCTCAGATGATAAGATAGTACAGAGAACTAAACCAGGAAATGAACTGAACAAGGGGAAGAACGCACCGTGGGCATCGTGAACGCACCGAAGCTGCATTCTGAAGGTCACAGGTGCTGAGAGAGGGATGGTGTGCTTGATGGATGGATGTGTAGCAAAATAAAGTAAGGACCAGCCAAGTTTGGGCTCACTTTAGCCCAACCCTGTGGCCCTTGGGAGGTTTTTAATTACACACAAATCCGCAAATTCTGACTCAACTAAGGTTCTTGGGGCCCAGAAATTTAGTATTTTGAAAAGAATTTTTCCAAATAGGGTTGATGTTCTGCCCACGTGACTCCTAGTTAGCAAACCACAGGACTTAACAACAAGAGATGATACCCTGAGCATGGTTATTTTAGACTTAAGGGATATTTCAAACGTCATAATTAATTTGGATGATTAGACTAAATTTAGAAGTAAGAATCATGCACTTTTCATATCTGAGTCATACTGAGGAAATATTTAATGAATGAACGAATACAAAATGTAAATTTTTAAAACCACTTGAGCACTTCAGCCAATAGGAAAGGTGATGACAAAAGAAGTTGTTGCAACATCAAAACAGAAGAATGGCAAACATCAGCAAGCGCCCTTCTGCCAAGTGCCTCACACACAGTGTGTCACCTCAGACACGAGCCTCACAAGCAGACAGAATCGTCCAAAATAGGTAGCTGAGGCCCAAGATCACTAGTAAAGCTTGGAATCTGGATTTCTGAATACTCATCACTGTGGGTTGTATTGGTAGATGCTTAACTATGTATGAAGAGGCGCCATAGCCACCAACACTGGCTCAAATTTCTGAGAAGAATTCCAGCTTTGGATGCACTCTACTGGAAACTGAAATGACACGTGATTTAATTAAGATATTTACCTAACTACAAGATTAGAGCTCTTGGCAGTAATCAGACAGGTGGACAAACATCTGATGTTTCTGTAAAATCATTTGACTCTTCTCATGTAGGATCCCCTTAGAAATGAAACAGCAAAGAAAATATGCGCCCCCCCTCCCGGTGTTTTATTTTGAAATAGGAAAGACAATTAACTGCCTCTTGAAATCAGGGGAATTTCTCAGTTTTTGTTATTTCTCTGTTTTCATCTGAGGTAACCTTTTGCTTTAATTTTAAACAGATTGTCCAAAAAGAAATATCTTTACATGATGTTATACATCGGGCAGAATAGCAGATTGTGTCAGCTGATATTATAACAAATAAAGAGAACACAGCATCTCACATTGGATAGTCACTGTTATGATGAAAAAGGAGGTTCTTTCTAGAAAACACCCTACTCAACACCACCAAAGAACCAAGCACCAAACCATAAGTTTAAAAAGTAAAACAAGACAAATGATAGTGCATTCTCTCATATGTGGAATCTAGGTTTTATCAGAATAAAGCAGGGACGTGAAATGGGACAACAGCAAAGAGGGCAAGAACGGGCAGGAGACGGAAGAAGGGGGCTGGCTCGATGGCTCAGGGGGTGGAGATACCCGCCATCATGGCTGCTGACAAGGTTACAGGACCCTCGTGGTGGGAAAAAAGAACCAGCCTCCAAAAGTTGTCCTCTGACCTCCCTCCACACCAGCACGTGACTTTCTCTGTATTGTGTGTGTTTATACGCACAGAGATAAAAATAAATGTAATTTTCAGTTTTGAATTTGGAAAGGAGGAAGGAACACGTACGTAATTAGGGAGTAGATATGATCTAAGGACATGATACAAATGCTTGAATCTGTCAAGAAACCTATTACTTTATAAAATATGGAAGTATCAATGAAAAGTAAGACAGATGTAGAGGACATTTTATGTAATGTCCTCTCCTCGGGTGTTAGTAGAAGCCTTCAGTTTAAAAGGGAGCTGTTTAGCTGCCCCAGGGAGGAAATGGGGAGCCATCCTACCATCCGAGTGATTTCGGAGTGAAAAACTGGCAAAAGTAAACGAGATAAGCACATCACTTGCCTTGTGGCTCCTTGGGAAACCAGAAATGGAATCTTTTGAGCTCTGTGTTTGAGTATAACCAAAGCCGATTCACTTAGCAGTCTGCCATATATTGTGAACTGGAAACACAGCTGGATTCTCCTACCCTTCCAACACATTTACTTTGTCATTTCAAGAACAACGCCTTATACCCTAGACGCACTCCCCATCTTCCATCTTACCCCCATTTTTTCATCTGTGACCTTCTTTCTTCAAGCCCCAAATGCACTGTCAGGATTTACTGTGCAAGCTCATACACAGCTGCTCTCTGAAATCCTTGCTCATTTACTAATTGTGCTGCGAATGTGGTTTTAAAAAAGCCGAAATTAATATCCCCCTCTCTCGGATCTCTGGATGCGGGTAGCACAAACACCATGGTTTGTTCTGGGCATCCAGAGTTTTGCATCTGTCTGGGTATGTACCGGTGATGCTCAGGAAAGTTCCCACTTTAGTCTCTAGAGTGTTCTGAAACAAGCAAACAGAGGGAAACAATCATCCACAAATTTCCTCTAGCTGTCTTTAGATCTTTACGACTAGCTCACAGTTCTTTGACAGATCTCTTGGGGTATCTGAAAGAGCACTCGGTGATTTGGAAAGGTCCTTCTGCCTCATTCGTAGGAAAACAAGCTGACAAAATCGCTCAGTAGTTCAGTATTTCTCTTATGTGCACAGGGCCCTGAGTTCAATACCCAGTGTTGTAGATGAGAGATACTTCTGCATGGGCCAGCCAGGAGGGCTGTTCTGAGGATGGCAGAACGAAGGCAGGACTGTCTGGAGGAAACAGATGTCTTCCCTTATGTTATTAACACTTCATATAATGATTTTCTTGCCGTTACTCTGTTTTCCTTCCTTGAGTCTCTTGGCACTTTACTCTGCAACTTATTCCAAATTTCAAAATGGAAGATAAAGGGGAAGTGAACAATGATAAAACAGTTCAAAGATTACGTAACCAAAGGCAGAACTCAGAACAAGTTTCTACAATAAAGCCCCAAACCCCCAACAGACTTCAAACACTACCAAACAAGGCCAAGTCCTCTGACAAAATCAATTCTTTGAAAGAAATCATTCTTCTTGAAATCAAGGCTAAATAAATGTGCTCGCCCAGAAAGGTGAAAGCAGCCCACCCCCGAAAGCCTAGAGAAGGCGAAGGGCAGCCCATAATACACCCAACATATTGTCCAAATTTTTCTTTTCACAATCAGTTGAGCACACACAATGTTCTTACTCCATCCTTTTGTTTCTTTAATTGCTACTTCGAACATTTTAGTCATCTGTGTCCCTGCAACACAATGCTTCAGCGACATTTTCATTGAACTAACTAAAAGCCTTATCTGGAGGCTGCCCTATTAAATACAGGTTTTCAAAAACATAGTAGAAAGACCTACTTAGATGAACACAGGTTAGTTGGAAAGCCTGCTTCATAGGAGACAAATACAGTAAATTGATATTTAAGGTATTTATCTTAAGTGTAATACTTTGTTTATGGTATTCTAAAAACAGATGCCAATGTATTAGCCCTCAAACGTTATTTTTTAAGAGTTGTTTTACTCCACAGCCTTCCCTTGGCCATTTATGATTTATTTTATTTTAATTGTATGAGAGGGGTGTGTGCATGTTCAGGTGTCCATCGGTATGTTGGATTTCCTGGAGTTGGAGTTACAGGCAATTGTAAGATACCCAAAATGGGTTCTGGGGATAATTAGGTCCTTTGTAAGAACAGTACACAGTTCTGACCCAGTACCTAGCTCCTGATCCAGTCCCTCTCCATTTTATTCTATACCAAGTAAAAAACTAAAGTCAGTGGGAAATAGTAATTATGCCTCTTATAATCAATACACATAAAAATACTTTAATTCAGTACACATAAACTTTGACATCTTTTACATTTGAAATTTTTAGTTAGAATTTCTACTTTAAGACTGAACAAACAGAAAAAAAAATTTTTTTCACTTCCAAGCCAACCCAGACTGAGAAAAAAATTTAAATATATTTTTCCATAGTAGCTTCAGTTGGTAACCTTATGTTTTTGAATTATCTCTACATTCATTTCCCTAAAACAAAAAGAAAGGATTTGGGGGCCAAAAGCACAACACCACAAATTCCATTGTTGTTATTTAAGAACTTCAAGTGAGAGAAAACATTTCCACACACAACCTTCTGCTTTCACCTCCTTTGCACATGAGACCATGGTCCAAACGCAATAGTGATGATTAGAGCAATCAGAAGAGACGGCCAGCAACCGCGACGACTGCCATCAATGAGGAGAGACATCATTACAAAGCTCGGGTGAGGTAACTGCTAGACTATAGCACTTAAGAGGACCTTTTGAAAAGAACAAAATTACTTAATGTATAAGGGGAAATAGACAAAATCGAAAATCCTCAAAAACCTCCAGCACACCTGAACCTCACACAAAATTATAACATTACCTGTAGACATTACTGGCTCGAATTTTTAACTAGAACAGCAAACTGTACAGTACCCTGGCAACTGGTGTATATTTTTGATGCTTTTGTATATTTTATTCTGTCAGACAAACTGAGGAGAGTTTTCTGCTGCAAAAGTAGAATAACTATCAAAACTGAAGAGAGAGCCGAGCTACCGTCCGAGCAGCGCCGGCTCAGCAAATGATGTGCACTTGGGCCAGTTTGGAGATGAGTCAAAGAAGGAAGTAACGGCTGCAAAGGGGATCTTACTCAAGGCCAGGATGCTCGCTTTCTGATTAGAGCAGCCACACTAATTCCTAACCACACACTCAAACAGCCGAAAATATCAAGAGTTGGTTCAAATGGCATGGACATTTGTAAATGATAGACCCTCCCTGCCTACTCCATAGAGACTAGAGTTCACAGCTGAACAACGGTGGATCTCACACAATACTTGTGCAAGTCTGAAATACGAGACTGCATATCTCCATGCACAGTGAATTGCTTTCTAGAAATCGGCACCTATTTTCCCCAGAAACTCCATTTTAATAATCCTGCCCTATCTACAGTCACAGTTTTGTCATTTTAATTCAGTGGCCCTTCTCCCATTGCTTCCAGAAGGTCAGGTAGGCTACTACTTGATGAATAGCTACCTAAATCCTATGTACCCAGTCATCTTGAAGGAGCCAAGCCATTGGGTGGACTTTAATTCTTTTACCAGGGACAAAGAAAGAAGTGTATTTTGAAAGTAATGTACGTTTACATCTATTCATATTGTTAGACACATCCTTCTTGGCTTTAAAATTTCCAATGAACAATATGCTTTAGTCTTGTACGAGAGCTCTTTCTCAGTGATCAAAGTCCAGTATGCTTGCAGGATAGATAGATCCGTGGTTAAGAGCCATGCTGCCTTTGCAGAGGACCCAGCATCTACACCCACAACTGTCTCTAACTCCACTTCCACGGTATGTGACACCATCTTCTGGCTCTGCAGGCACCAGGTGCACACCAGGGGCACATACACATATGTAGACAAAAACATACATACCAAAAAAAGAATAAATCTTTTTTCATACAATGCACTTAGAGCAGAGATTTTAAATACTTAAAATAGAGCTGAAAATATGGCTCAGGAGTTCAAAACACTGGTTACTCTTCCAGAGGACCTGGGTTCAGTTCCCAGCTCTCACGTGGAGGCTCACAACCTTCTGTAACTCAATTCTCAAGGGACTGGACACCCTCTTCTGACCTCCGAAGGCACTATGTACCCATGTGGTGCACAGATATACATTCAGACAAAACACATACGCATAAAAATATGTTTTAATCTTAATATTTAAAGTATGTCCAAGTCGTGGGAACCAACAAAATCCTGCAGCAGGTAATCACCTACGCCACCAATTCTGACAACTGCCGTTTGTTTCCCCAAACCAATGTAAAGATAAAAGAAGCACACAGATCACATAACCTCACTTTTGTGGGGAATCTGAAAACACTCATCTCGTATAGAATTGGAGGTCACAGGAGGCTGCAAAGAATGGTGAGAAGGTGGGGATGGGACAAGGTTGGTCAACAAGTACTAAGCTGCATTTAGATAGAAGAAAGGCCAGGGAAGGTGCCATGGCAAAGGAGCGTGCCCGAAGTTAACACTGATGCACTGCATAGGTGAGGAGCTAGAAAGGGTTCCAAACATTTACACCACAAAGAAACGCCAGGTCCTTAAGGAAACAGATGCATTTAAAATGATGGCTTCCTACTGCATCACATACTTCAGAAACTAACCCACCTTATACCGTCCTCCAATGGCTTCCTTTTTTTTTTCAGAAGTTAGAGCCTTGAAATTATCTTAATGGGTTATGACTAACACATCTTAAAATTAATAATGCTGATAATAAGTTAACATATTTCCTTTTGTTGCTCACAGATCTTCATGTGGTGGTGATAGAAAATGTATTTCTTAGTGCAGCATCATCAAAAGGGCTTGAAAGCATTACTATAGCAACATTGGAAACTCCAATAATAGTAGCTAAGGTAATTTTAAGTTTTTTTTAGTATCTCTAAATTTTGGTCCAACTCTTCAAAAGTGAATTAATATCAGCTTGGTAAGTTTTTCCTTCCTTTTAGCAAGGACAATATTAGAAATATCCTTGCAACCTCTGCTCACCTAATGGGTTGCACCGTCACAATCTAACATAACTCTGTTTAACAAAGAAAAAATATAATTAACTGTCTGTTGTGGGGAAACAGCCTCAGATTCTTTAATCAACAAGCCCATCTTCAAATCCATAAACCCAAACAATTTCAAAAAGACCCTAGGGGTAACGAGACCCAACCTCTCTAGAAAGTGGTTTGAGTAGTTTCTTGAACACACTCCTCAAAACATCACTTTTTAGGCACGTGTCTTACTAAAAATATTTGTTCCGGACAAATTTGGTAGCCGTTCAGGAAGTACTTTCTTCTGTCTTGGTCATTTCTGGTAACAGGCAGCTTCTTGGAGAAATGGTCTTTCCCAGAGGCACCCAGCTGACTTATCTCTTAGCCACCTGAGCCGAGCTCCTTATTGGGAAAAGCTGATCTACAGCCAACAGCTGGGAATGTCTGTCCTTGCCTTGTTAAAAAACAAAAAACCTCTTGGGCATTTTATTTAGACTCCCTTTTCTTCACATACGGAGAAGAGGTGCTCCTTGCCTTTAGGAGATCCTATGCTTTTTTTAAATCTGTAGCCCCTACCAAGAATGGTTTTCCCATGACCCCCAAAGGGTAGGTTAGTAGTAGGCAGAATACAGAACTCAAGACCATGCCATCCTCTCAGCCACTGATAAAAAGGTCCTATCATAGGGTTAGGGGTGTAGCTCAGGGATACGTCGCGTGTCTAGCATGTTCAGGCCCTGGTTCTAAACCTTAGGAACGTAAGAAAGGGAAGTTCTACCATGATTGTTTCATTCATTAAATCTTTATATTTCATTAGGATTAAGGTTCCCTGGAAAAAAATAATAATATAATAAGCAATCAATTCCTTTCACACACTTGTTGGGTAGCCTCTACATGTCTTTCATAGTTCGGCATCCTGGCATTTTCTTATGAACAGTAAAGGGCCAGTTGCTACAACGCTGAGCTCTCCACTGAACAGTTACATGAAAGTAATTTGTTAACTTTAAACCATGATAAAAGGTCAATATGTGTACATACATTAACTGGGTGCGATCTCATTTTAAAAACCTCTTAATTTACATCAAAGCATTCTTTCAAAACTAGGATTATTGGTAGGCAGTATTAAGAAAACCACAGCTGAAAATATCTATGTAACCAACTGCCAAAAAGAAAGACTCTTGACGAAGATAGCTGGATTTCTGTGAACTACATCTTACCAAACAAGATTAACTGAAATATCACAGCGTTTCCTTTCGAAGAAGGAAGTTCCAAATATCCATGTCATTACAAGGTGAAAGTGTAACCAACTAAGAACAGGAAGAGGTATTGATCCTCTCCATAACAGCCTGTGACATTTCTGAGGGCAAGACACAGGGCTGTCACACATCACTGAACTCGGGAGGTAACACTCCACTGTCCCCTCTGTGGTAAATAGTGTAGATGAACTGGTTTACGCTTAAAGTGACGGTGTCACTTAAATCCTATTTACAAGGAAAGGAATCACAGGTTTGCCCAGTTGTAAGCCTCAGTCACAAACATTCTGCATTTCGGTTACTTTTTATTTATTAATTTTATTTCTTCTTTGAGTCTTTCACATCCTGCCTTCCCATCCCATCCATCTCCTGTCCCTAAAATTTAGGAGAAAATGTGGGGGAAGGAAGAAGGAGAAAAATCTCATCATGGAAGTTGTAGTGTGGGTCATACAATAAACCCCTTTATCCATATATTTTTACATGCAGGCGTTTATCAAAAAGAACCATTGGTCTGGTTCGAGGCCCCTGGTCTCTGCTGCACCATCACTGCTGGGCCCTCTGGAACTCTTCCTGAACATCCCGTTGCTGCCCTGTGTCTTGCAGATCCTGCAGCCGTGGGTCCACAGAAATGACAGCCCCTTCCCATGCTCCAGCAGGTCACAGATGGGGCCGTGTTTGGGTGGTTTTGAGCCTGGGTAGCCGCTGGGTTGATCAGGCTACCAACTCTCCCCTGTCTTCACCACCACGATTGGGCTCTTCAGTGTAGCCCTGACTGATTCACCCCATAGAACAATGAGTAAGGCATGGGGCCAGTTCTCTTGCTTTCACATCCTCAGGGTCAGTTCTCCCACACCTACACTTTCAGGGTCGGCTCTACTGTGTTGTCCAGGCAAAGTGTAGAGGCCACTCTCCTGATTGCTGCAGCCAATGAGGGACAAGGGACCACTCTCCTGCTCTTAGGATCTCAGGGCCAATTCTTCTTCTATCTGCCTCAGGCATTGATGGGCTAAGAGGCATCTCTCCCCTACCCAGGCCACCACAAAGAGATGAGTAATGGGGACAACTCTCCCATGCTCACAACCTCAGAGCTGGAGCTCGCCCATGCGGCCACCAACAGAGTCAGTTCTACTGTGTTGCCCAGGCAAGGTGCAGGGCCTGCTCTCCTAAACGCTGCCTCAGACATTGATGGGCAGGGAGGTGAAGGGGATGGGAAGGGGTGTCAATTATTTTTAAGGTAAGAAATTCTAGGACCTTCTCACCTAAGTGCCAGATATCATTTTACTCTATGGAGAAACAGATTAAATATATTCGCTGAAAATATTTCCTGTTCAACCTCTTCACAGGATCTCGGGACAGCCGCAATCCTTAGAGAAAGAAGATCTCTTTGAAAGACTGAGATGCATTTCTTGCCCTATGAGGACAAAGACACCAACAAACTTGACTAACGGGCAAGTCCCAAGTTCACAGTATCATTTGGAGGGAGCCTTTCACCTAAATCCTGATGATGCTGAAACTCTAGAGGCCGGATAAACCCTGCTGCCTGTTACATCCAGAGATTTAGGAAGATAATTGGATCACATCTGTTAATGACTTTGAGTTCCATAGAAACGGATGCCAGAGAAATTCCTGACATTGTTAGAGGAATGTCACAAAGGGCAGGAGGTAGAACAATTTCTCAACAGCTAAACTTTAGGGGACTTTCTCTTCACATGGGTTTCTGTTTCCACCACACACAGAGAGACACACACAGATACACACACACACACACACACACACACACACCACCCCACAGTGGTACTGTGATGTCTACTCACCTGTGTCCACACAGACCTTTTAAAATGAAGAGGAACAAAGGTTGGTGACAGTGGTGGCATGTGGCAATTATTTAGGGAAATTACTGGGTTGCTTTTTGGGGGGGGAGGGAGGGAGGGAGTTAATAGAGAATAAACTTGAAGAAGAACAAAGCCAAAGCAGACTACATCATCTGTATTTGCAAAACTGAAGCTCAGATGAGGGTGAGAGCCATGGACTTCTCATGTCTAATCCTGGTTGGGCCTGAGAGTGGTTTCTACAGTTCTATGGCAGCGCAACACATGCTGGATGCCTTTAAGAGAATGTCTAGCCTGTCTTCTTCCCAGGTAGTGCCCACCCAGTCCTAGAAATCCAGAATTAGATCCAAAGAAATCTAGGAATTTCAATATGACCATAGAGGAAATCTAAGGTAGATTCTCCCTCAAGGTACTCTCAAGGACAGAATCACCTGGACTTACATAAGGGTACATACGCCTGGCTCAGTTCCCAGCACATAATGGCACGCTAATTGTCCTTCCTTCCTCTTCCCTTCGTGTTTCTTTATTACTATCTCGCCTTCTATTCAAAAGGGATGGGTCATTTACCTCTCCATACTTTCGCTTCTTCTCCACAAAAATTGACAGGGCCCTTGGGGATGGGGTGCGTGCCAATCATACCGTTGATGAGCCTCCTGTTTCTTCATGGAACAAAAGGATGGCTCCCATCACTGCGCCCCAGCCATCCTGGCAAAGCAGGAGACCAAGGTGAGGGGAGGCTGCAGCAGAGACATCAAATGCCAGCTCCAGCTGTTGCTACAACAAAGAGTGGTTGTGGTGTAATCAGAGCCATCCAGGCTCCATAAAATACTTCATTTACCCCATAATACTCATTTCTGTTCCTTCCCAGTTTCTCTCCTCTGCCCTCCACTCGGAGATACAGGGGTCAAGGAGACTCGGCCATTTACTGCCCTTAAGCTATTGCTTCCATCCTTCACACCCACATAAGACGTAAGGTTAGAAGAATTCGAGCATCCTCCCAAACAGTAAGCAACCTGTGGCCTCCATGCCGTCATCAAACCCATACACTGAAGCTTTGGTCGCTGTGAACATCAACACTCCTTCCGACTCAGGAACTAGCTCTAGTTTTCTAAGATGTCTGACTCCTTTACATCCCTTCCCTTCTGCTTTCCTATGGTTCTGTGTCCCGAGCTCCTACATATGTAGTCACCAGGCAGAGGCAGAAGAGCCTAACACTAAGAAGGGAAAATCCACAGTCCTATTTCATACAGGCACTGTGTAGGTGAGAAGAAATTTTCACAATTTGCTAAGTCGCAAAATGAGGTTGTGAGGATTACAGGAAATACCGCATGCCCAAGGCTCAACACATATGCATTCAGTTGCTCACGCCTTGGCTATGTGATGGACTCTGAGAAGGTAGGGCTGAGCAAAGCAGAGCTGCTGCCGGCACAGGTTACCATCCAGTGAGCTGGCAGGCCCTGGAGCTAAAGCAGAGAGTGATGTATGCGGTGGAGGCATGATAAGGGGCTACTGTGCTGAGCGATACAGTGTCGAAATAATTTTTGCTCATAATATAGCAGGAAAACTTTCTTTAAAGAAACTTTAAGTGGAATGAGGTCCAGAAGAAAAAAAAAAACTGAGAACAAATCCATGGCTGTGTTAGGAAAGGACTATGAAAAGACTCTAAAGCAGTGGTTCTCAGCCTGTGGGCCGCGACCCCTTGACAAACTTCTATCTCCAAAAAATAGTTGCATTATGATTCATAACAGTAGCAAGATTACAATAATAAAGTAGTAATGAAGACGATTTTATGGTTGGGGTCACCACAACATGAGGAACTGTATTAAAGGATCACAGCATTAGGAAGGTTGAGAACCACTGCTCTAAATCTTTTATTTTCTATTTTTATTTTTTGATTTTTGATTTTTTTCAAGATGGGGTCTCTGTGTGTGTAGACCTGGGATGTCCTGGAACTCATTCTGAAGACCTGGCTGGCCTCGAACTCCCAGAGATTCACCTGCCTCTGCCTCCCCAGTGCTGGGATTAAAGGCATATGCCACCACCACCCTGCTCTAGCTCTAAATCTTAAAGGGGTCGAAGTGGCCAGAAATCTTGAATAGAGGGAAGCAGGATAGAGAAAGGGCTGAAGTAAACTATCATGCAAATGTCAGTGGTTATGATTAGCTCTGCCGTGTCAGTTTAATAGGTCCTAAACAGAAACTCTCTTTTCAATGTAAGTCCTCTCTCCTGCTTTTCCTTTTGTATTGTCATTAGTAATCCCCAATCTGATGACTAATATAATAATAATAGTTTCTGGGGGGACTTCTCTTTGCCTTCCATTTCTACCTTCTTGCTGAAGATACGTAATGCAACATCTCAGGTCTTTAGACTCCCTTCCACCCTGTGTTCTCACTTCTTTTCCCACGGCTTCTACACAAACCCTCTGACCCCATGCCCGAGTTCTAGCAGGAACCTGTTTACTAAAGCCTTATCATCATGTTTTATCAACTCAAGGAAGCCCTGCCCTCACATTAAACATCACAAAACATTACTTTGTGAATAACAATAGTAAGGCTTTAAAAAAAATCAATGGCCTCTGATCGACTTTGAGCTGACACAAGGTTTATGAAGTTCTTCAAGACATTGCCTTCTGCCCATGAGCTGGCCTGAAGGTAGTGTGTGAAGAGAGATGAGCATTCTCACCAAAATGGCTGAGAATCCCTAAACACTGAAGGCCCATTCCACACTCTGACCCCTTGTGTCTCACTGGCGTCCCCTAAAAAAGAGTTTATGATTCTGGATACAAGATGGGTATGGTCAGTACTTTTTTAACCCAATCAGAGTATTCAAATGTACTTGGAGCCGGGCGATGGTGGCATACGCCTTTAATCCCACCTCTAGGGAGGCAGAGGCAGGCGGATCTCTGTGAGTTCGAGGTCATCCTGGTCTACAGAGCTAGTTCCAGGACAGGCTCCAAAGCCACAGAGAAACCCTGTCTCAAAAAAATAAAAAATAAAAAAAGAACCTCAAATGTACTTGGAGTGTTGAAAGGCACTGTGTGATGTATTCTCTAAGGCATTTCTCTAGGACACCTGTTATACTTCACCCCCCAATGCTAGCTCTTCTACCCTCTAGGTCCAACAGTTCTGTCTCTCTGTCTGCTCCTTTATTCCACCCTTCTCAAGAACTTTACAGTATTATAGGTTTGGATCTATTGTTTATGGCAATAAGGAAGCTAAACGGAAACTATAATTTGGGACCTTTGGTACATTTTTGGATTAAATGACTAACATGGACCAGTCAAGGAAAAGAACTACTACAAAATTCCATCAGTGGAAGGCAAATCTGCTCCGACTGAAGACGCTATTAGAGAAATGGCCATTAGAGAAATGAATTCAGATTTCCAATTTGGCCCACAAAGCACACATCCTTTTCCCTTAATGCTCTATGGGAACGGAGCATTTTATTTCCACAGCCTCTTACAGACTGGCAGAAAGACAAAACCTTTGAGGCCCTGCTGTTGGCTCCTAAGCTCTGAGGCAGCTACCACCCCACGGAGAGCTTACCCCTTTGCTGAGCATGCAGTACTGCATTCTCTTCTGGTCTTGGAAGAAAGCGATTACTATAGATGTATTTTCTAAGTAACCTAAGGGTTATCTGTCCTCATCTACAAAATAGTTAATCATTTTATTATGCTCTTTACTGAACAAAGTAAGTAGGTGGAAATCGTTTTTGCCAGTGAAGGTCTTATCCTAAACTTACGGATGTATGTGCTATCATATATATATCCCTGGAAAGGGTTTCACAGATCTAAACTTTATCCTCAGGCATATTCAATTGACATACACAACCAACAGGAGGAAAAGTGTTAAAGTAATGACTGCCTGTGATCGGCCTGAGCATTGCTGTGCATGCCCCGCCCCCTGGCCAAAACAAAGCCTTGCTATGTCTATTCTGAAAGAAAATCTGAGGGTGATTCCTTATCAGACTACGGTGGCAAATATTTTACTTCTTGCTTAGTGCTATTGCTTGGGAGATCATTAGCTTTAAGAAGCCTGAACTGAAACCTATGTGAAGGAGGAATCTTCTTGTAGGGTGACAGGTGTTCTCCTTGCATTGATTATGGAAGTGATTGAGGTCATGAGGAGGGAAATGGCAGTGGCCTTCAAGTGGGTGAGAATTCCCCAGCAGGCAAAACAGACAACATCTTCTCCCACCCTCGTCTAACGACAAAACATAAAAATCGAAGTCGCTTGCTATCAACTCAGCATGTTTAAAATGCTGTCGTCACCCCCAAATGCACAGCTATATCATTGAATATGTTTCGTGAGCCCCAGATAACAAAGACTCACTATTCCCTAGTTTATACCCCTATATAGCTTCGGGGACTCTTTCAAAGGACACATCCCCAGATAAAATATGTTTTATATTTAATCCAAAGATAGCTCCCACATCTAGCAAATTATCAGGGACATCGATCATGATATTTATTTGTCCTAACTAATAATCTTCTGGTTGCTGAACTTGTGGTATCGTAATGTATGTATTTTCTTCCCGCCTCTGCTACTGCTCTTCCTCAAAGAAAAACAAACGATTCTAACAATAATCAAAGCTATTTCTATGTCTACACAGTTGGACGGCACCTTTCTAAGTGCACAGATACCCTTGTGGAATTTTTGCTGGGTCTCTCTCTCTCTCTCTCTCTCTCTCCCTGCTTCTCTCTCTCCTCGCCCCATTGTTCAGGGACATTTGAAAAGAAAGTGAGTCAGCAGGAGAAGCTGCTGCACTTAAGGCAATTTGTGATCTGGTTTATAATTCATGCATCAGGGCCTGAGGGAGCTTAAGTGCTTAACTCCCGCTTTAGGATAAAAGCATGAGTAACGGCATCTCTCACTTGCATCTGATTCGGCTTGTTCATTGGATCCAAATCTAACACCTTGAATAAGTTCTCACTCAACACTGATGTCACCAGCAGCGTCTTGATCCTCAAGTGTGGTGCTACAATCAAATATTTGTGGTTATCCAAAAGGCCTTCTTTCTAGCTCCAAGGCAAATCATATCACGGTCTCTTTGATAGTCTCAGAAGGCAGTACTCTGGTGTAAAACAGCTTTAGCCAATGCGATTGTTTATAAAGGAACTATGCAGGGGAGAGAAGGAAGCAGGAAGTAGGGCAGAATACAACAGGCACATGGCTGTGATCTTCTAGACTACTAGTCAACTATTTCCCAGATTTTCTATTTGTAGCTTTGAGATTGTCACATCTAATGAGATTGTCACATTCTCTCTATGGCTTTTCACTGGGGATATTAGCCATACTTAAGGGTATGCCCCATGCCCAGCAGTAAATGTCCAATACAAAATGAACTCATGGTATTTTTGTAGACTTTTCATCTCACAATGCTCTATTTAGACATTTTTTACTTAGTGGTGTTTTGTTTTTATATTATGATACACAATTTTGTATATTTATAGGTTTGTATGTGTGCATGTGTTCACACATATGCAAGTGTGGGTGTGCTTTTGTCTATGCATGTGAATGCGATGTGGGGTTGTATGCTAGTGTTTTTGTGTATGTACACATGTGTCTGTGTATGTGTTTCTTGTGTTGTCTCTTTTTTTTTTCTTAATTCTTATTTGTTCGCCTGTTAGTTTTCCAAAGAAAGCAAAAAAGAACACAGGGAACTTGGTGTATGGGTAGAATCTGGAAGGAGTTGGGAGAATGGAAATTGTGATATATTGTGTGGGAAAAAAAAATATTTCCAGTTAAAAAAAAAACCTACCTCTTTCCCCTCACTTATTCATTGGGAAGCTGAGGTCCAAAGAAGCTAAGCAATAAGTTTATAAATCTGTAGAAGTCACATATTTTCAGAATCAGTAATAAACTCTTGGTGGTCCAACCTAGCCATCAGAGGAGACAACCTCCACAGGCTAGCTCTGCTATCAGTCAAGACCCATGAGTGTAGGGATGTAATTTTTTAATTGCTGAGACTTGCCCTGAGGGTGCTGAGATGTTACCATGTCCATGCTGAAATGACCAGCAGCATCCAAGTTCAATAACTCACACAAGGCACATCTATGGTCTGCTGAGAAAAGTTCCTTCTGAACTACTCAGATGGCTAAAGTGATTCTTTCCTCGGAAACAACAACCAATCCTACCTAGATGTCACTGTCACCAGCTCAGTTTTCGAGAATCGGCCACACATAACACTTGCTGTTCATGATCTGGGGAGACACCATGACTGGACTCGGAGATGCTCAGGTGGCGGAGTGTATGCCCAAGTACTAAGAAATTTTTTTAATTTGAAATTAATAAAAGGCAAAAGTACTACAGAAGTTCTTGCACTTTTATTATAATTGTGGCAATACTGATTTTCAGATTTTAATAAAAACACCAGGTTAACAATGGGCGTGCATCCTCCCGAGCACTTTCGACAACAACTCCATTTAATCCTGAAGCGACACTAAAAGTAGGCGTTAGTGCAACCCCAGACAATTTCACAGACAAGGACCCGACACACTCTCTCTCTCTCTCTTCCTCCCTCCTTCCCTCCCTCCCTCCCTCCCTCTTCTTAATTTCAAGCTTAAGTATTTTGGAGTCTGAGAAAATTCTTTGGGTGACAAATTAAATAAATAAAGACTGAGTCAACCGGCTCACAGTTTTTGGAGTTCAACTAACAGCTTTACAAAATCTGACCAGGCCCAGTTGAGTGTGTGAGAAATTTTCTCTTCTACACGACCTCAAAAGTAATCTAATTCACAAGCTCTTTATCATATGCTGAGCCCTAGAACAATGGCAGGTGTTAGATACGGTCATTCTGCCCTGGTGACAGAACGAGAGCTAGACATTATTTTAAAATGTAATGTCTTTTTAAAGGGCAATGTATGGTATATGTCAAATTGACAAGCTGACAGTGAATACATTTTTTAAAAGTTCTTCTACAAGTATTTGAACAGTCAGCATTCCAAGTACTAAGGATTTTTTTTAATTTTAAATTAATAAAAGGCAAAAATCTACAAAAGCTTTTTGTAATTTTATTATAATTATGGCAATATTGATTTTCAGATTTTAATAAAATGAAAAAAGCGTTTTACTAGATGCCTCCTTTAATTAAATATTTTGATTACATTTTTAAAAGATTATGAATTAGATACCAGGTAAATATTTCCTTAACAACTTCAATTAGAGCTTCATTTTGTTTAATGTTTACACTTTCTTTCCATGGCTGCTTTTCTTCCAAAAATAATAAAGGAAGTACCATAAATCCCTTTGACTATAAATTGTAGGAAGACTCCAAAACAAACCACGCAAACATGACAGATAGACGCAGCTTCGACAAGCCCATTCTCCCTGGCTGCCGATGCGCGGCTTCTCTCATTCATTGCTCACCACACGTGCACTCCCAAAGCTGCTTCCACTTCCTTTCAATGTGCCCGTTTTCTCCATTTGCATCATGAGTTTGTCATTACCCGCCGTTCTTCAATAACTATCTCCAGTTATTTTCTGCCTGAGCGTCCGTAGTCATTTTCATCCTCAGTTCATTTTCAGTGAATTCGGTCAGAATAAAAAAGAAGCCCTGCGAGAATTTACTTCTGGATTGTGCTCCCCACTCTGAAATTCAAACTGGAGTCCCAGCCTCAGAACTTGACTGTATGTAAAGAGAGACAAGGCTTTCCCAGGAGGGATCAAGGTGACACGTGTTAGGGTCAGCTCTAACTCAGGGTCACTAGGATTCTCACAACAGGGAAGCGCCTCTGGGGGCACAGAAGCTACAGGCACACAGGAACGTGTGGCAAGGAACAAAGAGCCTGGCCCACAAAGAGCACAGCAAGGAGATGTGTCTGAATCTAAACCTGCCAATACTTTGATTTAAGACTTGCAGCTTCCATCACGGTGAGAAAGTACACTTATTTTTGTTTAAGCCATACCAGGTGTGGTATTTTGTTACTGCAGGAGAAGCCGACCATGGAACCATGGAGACCCTTGCTCTGCTCTCCCACAGAGCTAATTCCATCGAGGCACAGCCTCGAGAATTCAGGTTTGTTTCTGCTGGCTCATTTTATGCCTTTCTTTTCATGTCACGTTTCTTCTCTTTTCTAGTCAACCATACCAAAGATAAACACAAGGCTTTATAGCAATAGCAAAGTAGATCAGTTGAGAAAACACTTGTTCAATTGGTTTGTTTTTAACAAGAAGATGGCAGGAAGTGGGTTAGCCAGAACCAAGGATATAGGAAGAAACCTTATGGAAATAGATTTTTGTGTTGCTCCCAACTTTGGTCCGAGAAGCTTCTTTTTACCCTGGGCAGTGGTTGATTCAGAGATTCATAACTGGTGACAGCGTCTGGTCTAAGTACCAATGAGTGCTCAGCTGTGAATGATTGTCTGTGTCAGCCTTGCTCTATGGAGGGATCAGGCCACACGGTGGGAGAGGGGGGGACAGAAGGGAAGAGCTGACAGATGAGGAAGGGAATTGTGAAGCGCTGATGGCTGGACACAATGTGACAATGGATGCAGCACTTGCGGTACCTCCACAAGATCAAACCCGTCCAGATCCCAGCATGAATGGGAGAGTAGCCCTGGAATCCCACCCTTGGTGAATAAATTTTGGCAGCCAGTAGTTGACGAGGGAGGGTCGCTGTCCTTTAGGACTTGGTCATGGGGAAGTGGCCATGCCCCAGTGAATAGCCCCACATTCCTTGCACTCACTGGACTCAAGGAGTTATTGAGAACAACAACAAAGAGAGAACATGAAGTTAGAAAGAAATGGAATGGGGATGTTACGGGGGCAGCTGTGTGGATGGATGCGATCAAGATGGATGCGAAAATTTCAAAAAATGAATAAAATATTTTGAAGGCAAAAAAATAAATAGAGGTTAGGAGGAAACTTCTGTAGCTTGTGGGTGTGTTTCAAGCATTAACTGTGGTGACGATTCCGTGGGTATTTGTCTTCGGAGTCATCATATTGTAGACCCTAAATGTGGACAGTTCTCTTATATGGCAATCTGTATCTCAGTAAAGTTGTTTTGTTTTGCTTTGTTTTGCTTTGCTTTGCTCTGGGTACTTTTCCTCGATGCTTACTTTATAATTTCATACGTTTATACGATGTATTTAGATCACATATACTCCCCACAAACACCCTCCAGTTCCTCCTAACTCCTTCTCAGCTCCCTCACAACTTGCCTCCAACTCCTCCCAGACCCTACCACCACAACTTCCTCCAAACTTCGTGACTTTTTCTTTTTCTCCTTTTTAACCAACCCACTGAGTTCAATTAGTGCTTCCCATATGTGCATGGGTGTAGCACCACCCATGAAACCACAGGCAACCTACCATAAGCCAGTTTTCTTCAAAAACAGAGTCTAGTTTTTCAAAATTGAGTCTAACTAAGTAGCCCAGGTTAGCCTCAAACTTGAGAGGCTCCTGCCTTGGTCTCCGAGTCCTGGCATTATAGGAGTATACCACCACACCCAGCACACAATACAGTATGTTTTACACAGTCAAAGGGGTCTTTGTAGAAACATTTGTGGATCTCTGTAGGCTGCTTCCTCACCCTACGCCGATGTCTCCCACCCTGAAACAAAATGGCTCCTTCCTCGCGAGGCCAGCGACTCAGTCATGCCTGCATAGCTGTCATAATTCGCTTTCTATTACTGTGATAAGGGCCACGACCAAAAGCTTCTCAAGAAGGAAAGGGTTTGTTTATCTTACGCTCCCACATCCCAGTCCATTATTGAGAGAATTCTGGGCAGGAACGGAGTTGGTCAGTGTTCAGGAACCGAAGCAGAGACAACGGAGGAATGCTACTTACTGACTTCCTGTTCTTATACAACCCAGAGACTCCTGCTAAGAGGTGTCACTATCCGCTGTAGGCTCGTCCCTCCCACACTAATCACTAATGCAGAAGAGGCCCCATAGCTTTGCCTACACAGTCCAGTCTGCTGGGGACATTTCTCAGCTGAGGCTCCTTCTTCCCAGATGATGTGAAAGTCTCAAACTGACAATAAAATAAAATAAAAAAGCAGTCAGCTCGATAACCCAGGCATCTGCCAGCCAGAGAAGGACACCAGCCTTAACTGCTGACACTTTTCCGTGAAGTCCTCATAAAAGCTGCGTGGAATTGCTTAAACGTTAGATAAGTATGATTCAGATTTATTTGTTCCTGACACAATGTGCCAATCCCTGCCGTTGAAAATTAAACTATAATATATTTCCCCTTCTGCCTCACAAAGCAATGGTCTGTTTCCCCGGGGGATAATCAGAGGCCAAAGGGTGGGTAATTTGTCATAAGGGAGAAATGGGCGCATTGCCAAGAGTAACAAAGGAGCAATGATATAGCAGGTCTTGCTGCGCTGGTTTAATTAAGGTAAAGCCGATAAACTTCACTCCTGATTCTCAACAGCAGGAGGTCAAGTTCAGTCTTCTCTCTCAGACAGCCAGTCAGATCCCAGAATACATGCAGAAAGTAACTGATAACCACACCAATCATCTTTTTATGACCAAGAGCTGTATTCTTAGGCACTGCAAGACTAGTGTGTCACAGTCTGGCAGATTTAAGAATCTGCGATGTCTCATAGAGTTACACTAATTAGTGGAGGCCATACTAAAAGAAATCAGGGGCTGGGGAGATGGCTCAGTGGTTAAGAGCACTGGCTGTTCTTCCAGAGGTCCTGAGTTCAATTCCCAGCAACCACATGGTGGCTCACAACCATCTGTACTGAGATCTGGCGCCCTCCTCTGCCATGCGGGCATACATGGAGGCAGAATGTTGTATACTTAATAAATAAATAAAGAAAAAAACAGAAGTCAGGACAAGTTTCACACGAAAATAAAAAGGCATTAAGGAAACCAAGCCATGTGTTTTCTAGGAGGAAATCATTTGTGGATTATATTTCATGTGGTATGTGTGTGCATGCATGTGTGTGTGTATGTGTGTGTGTGCCCATGTGTATCCATGCATGTGTGTATGTACATATGCGCATGTGGGGGGTATAGAACTTTCTGTGCTCACTCTTACAATCATGTAGGACCTGAGTCTGTGTAGTGACTTGTTGGAAAGAGCGAATAGGAAGGAGATAATGGTGCGGATAAACAAGGGAGCGCTTGTTCTAGTCTCATTTCTGTTGCTGTGATCAGACAAGGAAGAAGAACTTACTCTGCTTACGACTCCAGGTTATAGACCAGTTGTTTCCAACCTGTGCATGGCGACCCCTTTGAAGGACACATATCAGACACTCTGCGTAGCAGATATTTACGTTAGAATTCACCCCAACAGCAAAACTACAGTTATGAAGTGGAAACAAAATTTTATGGTTGAGGGGGTCACCATAACACAAGTAACTGTATTAAAGGGTCACAGTGTTAGGAAGGTTGAGAACCCCTAATCCAACATGTCTAGGGATTTAAGACAGGGACTTGAAACAGCTGTTTCAGTCCAAGAGAAAAAAACAGCCAAGAGGAAACAAACAAACAAACAAAAAGAGTCAATGCCTGCATGTCTGCTTGTGTTCTATCCACTCTTTACTCTCAAAACAGTCTCAGACCGAAAGCCCAGGGAATGGTGTCGTCCACAGTGGACTTAACCCTTCTACCTTAACCAATGTAATCAAGACACTCCCCCACAGACATGCCCACAGGCCAACCTGACCTAGACAGCCCTGAGCCTCTTCCCAAGTGTCTCTAGGTTGTGTCGCCTTGACAATAAAACTATCACCTAGGTCACCCAACTTCTGCAACTGCTAAATTCGTTTTACAGCTTCAAACTTGCACACATAGAAAGGGTGACTGGGGCCATACAAACAAAATGAATCATAAGTCAGTACTTCAAAACTAAAGAAAAATCTCTATAAAAATATTATATGCGTTCTTTAGTGGAGGAAAAGCTCTGCTTTTTGATTTAGGTATTAGTTATGAAGTGACATTTCTCCCATGAGAATCCATCAGGCAAAATTCTTGTGTTCTATGGCTATTTCTTCCAAAAACAGAGTTGATTTTTAAAACTGCAGCCTTAACTGAAAGTTACAGTAACACATGACACGCCGTACCTTCCTTCTTTCTACAACTTTATTCATTTGTTTTGTGTTGCTATTTTGTATGTGTCATGTCACACATGTGACAGCCAGGGGACAACGCTGGGGATCAGGACCAAACTCGGGTTGTTAGGTGTATCAGTTGCACTCCTAGCTCTGTGATGAAATACCGTGGTGAAAAGCAAATTAGGAAAGAGCAAGTTTATCTCCGCTTCTGGTTCCAAAAGGGATATAGTGCCCCACAGAATAGAAAGCATAGCAGTAGGAGTCCTGCGGTGAGACCAGCCTGGCAGAAAAGGAACAGAGGATCACATTTCATGGGCACCTAGGAAGTAGGATGACAGAACAGGAAGTAGGGTGATAGAACAGGAAATAGGGCCAGGCTATAAAACCACAAAGCCTGGCCTTTGGTGAGAGTATTTTATCCATCAAGGTTCTACCTGCTGGGAGAGTTCATAACCGTCCCAAAGAGCCCCCACCAGGCAGGGACAAAATGTTCAAGTGTACAAGCAAGTGTACTCCATAATTTATATTCAAACTCCAGCAGGGTTGGCGGCGGGTGCTTCACCCTCCTGCTGGCCCACTTCTTGCCTTTCAAGTGGACCACTGAAGTATTAACTGGTATCCTGAGAGACGCTGCTTTGTGATAATATAAGCTGAAGCAAAGCATGGACAACATTGTCCAAAGCTCTGAAAATTGTCCTCATGGTCTGGTGATTGCATTTCTCAGAATCTATCTCAAGGAGCTAATCTTCTATAGGAGAGAACTCTATCAACCAAAGATGGCAACCTGTAAAAAGAATCACAGAAGCTCCAGCCATAGAGTCCTACCAACAGGACTCAACATGAGCTGAACAAGAATATCAACAGATGTGCCAAAGCGGTCAGGGAAAGCCCACAAGGCCCCAACTCTACACGAAGAACTACAGGACACAAAGGGATGCTGGGAGTGGGAGAAACAGGCTTCCTCAGGGAGGAGCACACCAGTTGGTTACCCAATAGCAAAGGGTCAGCGCTGAAAACACACATACAGGAAACGTTGTACAGACTAAGCAGGTTATATGAAGAATATGTAACAGTAATCGATGAGAAAAGAGGTCAGAAATTTGAAAGTGAGAAAAGAGGGGTATGTGGGAGGGTTTGGAGGAAGAAAAGGGAAGGAAGAAATTTTATAATTATAATTTCAAAATTAAAAGAAATGTAAAAATAGTAATTATAGTTGGTGAATTACTAGGTAATTTTAGCATTACCCTAAGGAGTCGTTTATATAGGCTAAGATAAAACTAGAAAAACAAAAAAAAGGGACCTAGTGAGGGAAAAGGAAAACACTGGAGGGCCGTGGAGGAGGAGGACACTTAAGAACAAGGTGACACATATGAATAAAAATGCCATTCTGAAACCCATTGCTTTATATGCTAACCCAAAAATAAATTTTGAAAAAATACAAAAACCAAAAAGCAAATAAATGCCTCACAGAATTCCCAAAGCAACTGGAGAGGAGCGCTTTATATAAAACAGTGTCTGGCAACCTTCTATTTAAGCCGGGTGGCACACATACAGATATTTCTACCACAACCTTATAAAGCAACATACACATGCCAATGTGTAAATGCTATAGTTTATAGCGCTCAATTACTGATACATCCCAGACGAGAAAATCTTCACAAAACATTATCAAGATGAAGATGCTCATGTCAGAAAGATAATTTTTTTTGAATCAATATAGTATACAGGTCATGTAGAAGGAAGTTAGTCAAGACTAACTTGACTAACAGGTATTATTCTCAAGATTCCAACCCAGGGGACTCCAGGCAAGATCTCTCTGAACTGGGAGTCAAGGTCAGTGGGGAAGCACTTGCCAGCATTGAAATCATGCTCAAAACTATATTAATTTCAAAAGGTTAAAAGCTCTCTTTTTGAGAGCTTAAATGAGAAAAACAATTATCATTTATAATAATTTGTTATCCTTATAAACATAGTTCCAATATTTGTGAATGGAAGAAGCAGAAAGGAAACTATAGTTTCTTTTTATCATTTTTCAAAGAGTCAACTTCCTGCAGTTAGGTAACTTATTTTATTCATCAGGAAGTGTCTAACAAACTTAAGCCTTCCAACAAATAAGTAAACCCTACCAATAAATCTGAATAACCCTTGAAAGGAGCAGTGAGATTATTGATTAGTAATGTCTCCAATGTGCACAGGAGGAATACAAAACTTAGATGATCGATTCCGCCCTCCATATCATCCCTGAGTTGATGCTAATTCGTCATGTCCATTCTTACTCTACCCCTCATAAAATAAGAAATAATGGGGGGTGGAGCTGAAGAGATGACTGAGTGGTTAAGGTTCTTTATTGCTCTTCCTATACTGCGTCCCAGAGTTTGGTTCCCTGCACCCACAGAGAAGCTGATAATCACCTCATAATTCCAGTTCCAGAGGACCCAGCACACCTTCTATCCTCTGCAGGCTCCCACACATATCTGGTGCAAATAAACTCACAAAGGTTCACACGTATACACATAAATAAAAATTAAATACTTTGCTTTTAATTTTAAAAAAGAGTAAGTGGAAATTTTATTGCTGCATTTACATCTAGATGGAGATACAGGTGGCAAGCTTATTTTCTCTGAGAACCTAAATCTTAGTGGTCTGTGCACAGACTCATGGTATGTGTTAAAGTCATGAATAAGCAAACATGATCAATTTAGTGATGATGAGAAGAGGGAGGAGCTAGGGATACAGCTCCCCTGGTCAAGTGTGTGCCTGCCATGTACAAAGTCTTGGTTTTCATTCCCAGCATCACAGAGAGAGTTTGTTTTATGTTACTGTTATTGGAGGTGGCCATGGCAATGACATTTGCTGACAGAGCAAGGAACCTAGAAGGTATGCCCCATAGAAACTAACAGTACAAGACTTTCAGGAAGTCAATCTATATAAAACTCACACAGCTAAGGATGGCTGAGGCTTGATGTCCCATTTCTTCCTGTAACAGCAATTAGGAAACCAATTTCTGGCCCCGTTCCTTCCACTGCCATCGGGAAAGGCTCAGTTTATATTCTGTGAAAGTAAGGCTATACTCCACTTGTATATTTAGTTAAGAAAAAGTTGAATGTTAAATGCAGTCCCAGAATATAGCCTGCGCATGTGCAATGAATCTCCATATTAACACTGACGAAAGCATGAGTCTTTGTCACCAGACACAGGCCCGACTTACGCTGCAAAGTTGATTTTGGCTGTGTGTTTGTGAACAGAATAAACCCCAAGCGTCACAAGGAAATTCTACTGTTTAAACTGTCACAGAAATCGGTATCAACCCTGCCAGCAGCTTCGGAAGAGGTAGCTTTCTGCACATAAGACAATAAGTTAAAATACAAGGCCATCCTATCAAATTGAGGGCTTCGTGCCTCCTGTTTCCGGCAACAGCTTCTTGGGGACACAGAGAGAACGGGTAGATAGCAGACTATGCCATTGCTGTCCACAAAAGTTTCACCTTTATTGGTTTAATGACATGCTGCGCTTTCCGTTTGCTTTGTCTTTGTTGTGTAATGTTTTATGGATGGATGCGAGGCATTTAAGAGCAGGACAGCATCATCCAGTGACCAGCTACACATTCTCCATGTTGTAGCACTACCGAACTCCATGACCTGAGAACAATTACTGGGGTCTTCTCTGTCGCAATAGCCTCACTTGTGAAACGAGGGGCATGATTCCCTAAGTACTTCACACATTTCCTGGTGCGTGACTGGTGTTCCTTAAAGGTTATTCAGGAAGAGTTCCTGGGTAGCTGACTCGTGGCTCACTCCAGAGATGCTCGACTACTGGAGGATGACAGGAGCATCCCTGATGCAGAACATGTTCACCAGGGGAGAGCAGCATTGCAGGCAAGCTTCCATAGTATTTGTTTTAATTGACTTTTATTGAGCTCTACATTTTTCTCTGCTCCCCTTCCTGCCTCTCCCCTCACCTTCAACCCTCTCCCAAGATCCCCATGCTCCCAGTTTACTCAGGAGATCTTGTCTATTTCTACTTCCCATGTAGATTAGATCCATGTATGTCTCTCTTAGAGTCCTCATTGTTGTCTAGGTTCTCTGGGGTTTGTGATTGGTAGGCTGGTTATCTTTGTTTTATGTTTAAAAACCACTTGTGAGTGAGTATATATGATAATTGTCTTTCTGGGTCTGAGTTGCCTCACTCAAAATGATGTTTTCTAGCTCCATCCATTTGCCTGAAAAAATTCAAGATGTCGTTATTTTTTCTGCTGTGTAGTACTCCATTGTGTAAATGTACCACATTTTTCTTATCCATTCTTCAATCGAGGGGCATTTAGGTTGTTTTCTGGTTCTGTCTATGGCAAACAAAACTGCTATGAACATAGATGAGCACATGTCCTTGTGGTATGATTGAGCATCCTTTGGATATATACCCAGAAGTGGTATTACTGGGTCTTGAGGAAGGTTGTTTCCTAATTTTCTGAAAAATCACGACAATGATATCCAAAGAGGTTGTACCAGCTTGCACTCCCACCAGCAATGGAGGAGTGTTCCCTTTACCCCACAACCTCTCCAGCATAAGTTGTCATTAGTGTTTTTTATCTTGGCCATTCTTTCAGGTATAAGGTAGAATTTCAGAGTTGTTTTGATTTGCATTTCTCTGATGACTACGGATGTTGAGATTTCCTTAAGTGTCTTTCAGCCATTTTAGATTCTTCTGTTGAGAGTACTCTGTTTAGGTCTGTACTCCATTTTTTTTTTGATTAATTGTCCTTTTGATGACAAAATTCTTGGGTTCTTTGTATATTTTGGAAATCTGACATCTGTCTGACGTGGGGTTAGTGACGATCTTTTCCCATTCTGTAGGCTAAGTTTTGAATTGTTGGCCGTGTCCTTTGCTTTACAGAAGCTTTTTAGTTTCAGGAGGTCCCATTTATTAATTGTTTCTCTCAGTGTCTGTGCTGCTGGGGTTACATTTAGGAAGTGGTCTGCTCTGCCAGTGTGTTCAAGTGTACTTCCCACTTTATCTTATAAGAGGTTCAGTGTGGCTAGCTTTATGTTGAGATCTTTGATCCAACATGGACTTGAGTCTTATGCATGGTGATAGATATTCCATAGTGTTTTTAACTTGAACTTTCAGAAAGGTTGAAAGGGATGAGATGTCAGTATCACCATCCTATGTAAAATACCACACAATTAACATAATAACTTAAAGATCATAGGTTGATAACAGCTTCGCAAAGGCAATGATTTGCCAAGGATCCTAGAAACAAACACCCCCCCCACACACAACCTCCTGACAGCTCATTTGGGATTAGCTGCAAAGAACACACACTTTCTGATAATAAAAACATTCTTGAAGCCACTGAATCAGAAATCTTTCTCTCAAGGTGAATGTGTGGGGAAATGTACAAAAGAGCAAGCTGTAACTTGTAACTTATAACTCTTTTCATAAAAAAAAAAAAAAAACATGTTAGAAAAGTAAGGTAACAGACTAGAGGAGCTAGCTCTCGGCCTTGGGCAGAGAAGCCCATTTTTGGAGCAAACATTAACTACCACAAAAACCCAAGGTTAGTCAAGGTGCTGAGAATAAGTATGTGTCACCCCTTTCAAGAAAGATCAAGCAAGAGCAGAAAAATGGAAAAGCGAGACGATGCGGAGGAGGGCCTTGAACCGCTGTCTCCTGGGTATAACACAGTCACTCTGTGTGCTACATCCCCAGTCTCATGGGCTGCACTTGACCGTCAAAGACAATGTGGGTTAACTGGATGTGGGTTAACATCCAGTCGTGTGTGTAAGAGGAAGCTGGAACGGGGCCTGGTTATTCCTGTCAGACACTGTCTCATCCCAGCTCACATCCTCCAGGAAGTTCTCATAAAGCCGTGCAGCAATGCAGATATGAAAGTGGAAAGCCGTGGGCCATGATGAGCTACACATGACACTGGTGGTGGTGACCAGCTGGAGAGTTCCTGTATATCTTCTTTTTCCTTTTTTTTTTTAATTTGAGATTATAATTTAATTCCAATATTTTTCCCTTCCCTTTTCTCCCTCCAAATCCTCCTTATAACCCTCACTGCTTTCCTTCAAATAATTGACTCTTTTGTCACTAATTGATATTGAATGCATATATATGTATGTATATAATAGGATATATATATATATATATATATTCCTAAATATAACCTGTTCAGTCCACAGAGTGTTACTTGGCACTGGACTAGCAATTGGTGTGTCCTTCCCAGAGGAACACCACCTCTCCTGCTCCCAGTGTTCGTCAGTTGCTTATGGCTATGTAGGGTTAAGGCTTCATGACTTTTCCCCATCCAGTTAGATGTCTATGATGTCATCCTTGTTCAGCTCATGTTTGCACACATAATTCCATGTCTAAATATATAGTTTTATTGAACCTTTCTCATGTAGGCTGATGGTGCTCCCTCCAAGAGTCAAAAATCCCATAACAACAACTCAAACACCAGACATGACAAGTCCTCTTTTGAGCTGTTAGCCAGGGCTGTCCAAGAGTCTCCCAAACCATAAAACCTTTTACTGTTTAACTTGGTTACTCCCCAGAAGTGGAGTAAGGTAAGTCCTCATCGCTGTGTAGCTTTTACAGTGTTATAAACAGAGATTTTGGAGAGAAAAAAAAACATAAACTGAAACATAATGCAAAGCCCCTCCATCCTCTAGAAAAGAACCCTGAATTAATAATGTGTACACTTCGTCCGGACCTTCAAATACAGGCAGCATCGGGAACTCACCAAGGCCAGCTGGCCTGGGTCTGAAAAAAGCCCGGGATAAAACCGGTCTCGCTGAACATAGCGGACAAGGAGGACTACTGAGAACTCAAGAACAATGGCAATGGGTTTTTGATCCTACTGCAAGTACTGGCTTTGTGGGAGCATAGGCAGTTTAGATGCTCAACTTACTAGACCTGGATGGAGGTGGGTGGTCCTTGGACTTCCCACAGGGCAGGGAACCCTGATGGCTCTTTGGGCTGACAAGGGAAGGGGACTTGTTCGGGGGAGGGGGAGGGAAATGGGAGGCGGTGGTAGGGAAGAGTCAGAACTCTTTAATAAATAAATTAATTAATTTTAAAAAAAAATACAGGCAGCAACCAAAGCTTGCCACTGGCCTAAACCACAACAGAGGTGTGGCAGGAGTATTTGAAGGAAAACCAGAGAAACCAGAGTGGGAATGAAGGAAGAGAAAGCCCGTGCTTTGAGAAGTGCAACTGCCGGGAGCTGAAGGCGGCCTGAAGCAATCACTCCCTGTGGTTTGTTGACACAGAAAGATAGTGGGGGAGTCAGCCATAGCACTGACATGTGTCACGGCTCCAGGCAATACACTCAGCAAGGAGTTCACACTTAGAAAATGAAGACAATAGGGGAGCACGCACTTGCAATGCACTGCTAAAGAGGGGCAGCCACCATTAGGGCCACAGCCAAACCCAGTGTCCAATCAGTGTCATTTTTGTAACGCACCGAACCCCCTGGAAGTCAACTGTGTCTAAAGAGACTGCATTGCCTGTGACCCTGTTTTGAGTCACGAAAGGCAGGAAAAAACAAACACAGCCAGTGCAGCCCTCCTGTTATTTTTAACCATATTAAAGTTAGCACTTGGGGAGTGCATTGGGAACTTATTAAAGGGTCGGGACCAGAGGCATCAGTGATGGCTCAGCGGGTAAGAACTCCTGCTTCTCCTCCAGCGGAGCAGGGTTTGGTTCCCAGCATCCATGTCAAGTGGCTCACAGACACCTACTACCCCAGTTCCAGGGGTCAGCTAAAGCTTCTAACCTCCTCCACTATGAGTGCATGCTCATAGGCACCACAGACGCACACAAACATGTAGTTAAAAAAATAATAAAATAACCATGCTTCTGTGAGTGTGTATAGATAACACAAATTGGACTTGCTTTCCTGTTGTCTCATGTTTTATTTTTAATTTTACTCTTTGGGGCAGTCACAGACTGGACACGGAAGGACTAGGAAGTCATTATGATCAAAGTGCATGATATGAAATTCCCAGAGAATCAATAAAAATGTTATGTTGGAGTAATAATAATAATAACAACATAAATTTTAAAGGAGGTTGGGGCATACCTGATTCCCCTTCCTGCCCAGAAGTCATTCCTTTCCTTTCTCCAATCCTGATGGCTGAATCTGGCTTGTCCCACAGACCCTTTCATCCAGGGACGATCCAAACCTATTCCTTCACAAGTTGGTTGAAGTGCACATGTGTGGCAGTGTACCACAGCCTTTGGGTTTAAATGGCTTTTCACTTGAAGTTATTTATTTGACAGAGTAGTCAGACAATTAACCGGAACAGGAAATCACACAATCAGTTCTTGAACTACTTCAACCCTTCGGGGAGGGTTTAATGACAGTTCCAAAGAACTGAAGCTTCAATGCAGAGAGGTAGGAACGAGACAGAAACGGTGAGGGAAACAAAAAACAAAGATTAGAATAACGATCTCGTCATTGAAATATACAAACAATAACAAGAATTACCCACATGATTATAGCAAGTCTTCCCTTTTGCAATGTGAGTTCCTGGCAGAATGTGAGGGAAACTGGACTCCACTGCCCCAGTTTCCCAAACCAAGGAAATAAAGTGTTTCCCAAACTTCCAATTTCTCCCTTTCCAAGTACTAACCCGGCCTGAGCCTGCTTAGCTTCCGAAGCATAAATGTGTTGGAGGGTATTATGGCTGAAGACCAAACTTTCAATTTTTAATCTCTGAAGACTAACTTTATGTCATAAGAATGGTGACCACGGCTGGAGAGATGGCTTAGGGGACAAAAGCACTTGCTGCTCTTGCAGAAGATCTGGATTTGAGTCCCAGCATCCACATAGCAGCTCACAGCCTTTTTTTTCTGTAGCACTAGGCTCAAGGGATCCAATGGTCTCTTCTGGTCTCCACAGGCAGCAGGCACACACGTGGTACACAAGCAAACATGCAAGCAAAACACTCAACACAGTGAAAATAAATAAATCTTAAAGAGGAAGAGCAGGCAACTCCTTAGAGTTACAGTACATCAGAGGTAGCATTGTACTTTCTAAAATAGTGAACCAAAGAAGGTGTAGATAAGCTTCATGGCATTTTGTCTTAGCTATGAGAACTGGATTCTTATTTTCCATCATCTTAAAGATACTGGGAAGACAATTGGAAGGATTAGTAAGCAAATGCTTCAGCTGATAGCAAATCTAGTAAGAGATACTGATTTTTCTCAACATCGTACCTCAGGACACTTAATAATATTGCTTTTTAGGTTTTTTTTTTTAAAAAAAAAAAAACAAGTTCTCATAATAAAGTCCAGATTGGCCTTGAACTCACAATTCTACTTCAGTTTCCCAAATTTTACGAATACAAGTCTGTACTGCAATGCCCAGCTTAATATACTCTCCATTGTGAAAAATTCATACCACCAATCTTCTTAAATCAAATTTTTCTTTACAATTTCATAACTATATATAATGCATTCTTATTATTCTCTTCCCATACCCTCTTCTAGCTCCTATCTCTGTGTCTGTCCCCTTCCCCTCTTTACCAATCTCTTCCCAACCAATCCCTGTCCAAGATTTGTGAGTTTGGGCTTGCTTTGTGAACCATCTAGTTTAGCCAAAACCATCTGTGTGGACTGAAACTACCTGCAGTTACTATACCAATCCTAACTTTTTCATTTCAGGAACTTCGGGGGGGGGGGAGTATATTAACAGGCTATGGGAAACGTCCTCTCTTTCCTTCATGTGTTTTCTGACACCCAGCTAACACGAGTAACTATCATGCAATGTGGTTAGTGAGGAACAGGGGTGCAGGGTGCAGTTTCTGTCTTGTTATTCTTCTGGCGTTGATTTGTGTCCTGTGCTGAGATCATTCTAGAGATTGCTATCCGAAGGACGCACAGACAACAGAAATGACTGTACAATGGTAACAGCAGACTGAGAAAAAAAAAAAAAGAACCACCACTGATTGTTCCATCAGCTAAGAATGCCTTCCCTTCTGATGTTCATGATCAAAAAGCTTTACACACACTTAATGCCATAATACTATGCCCACATTTCCTTATGCAAATAAACACAATTCTGGGTATTTTTATAGACTTAAGTTAGCTAAAATCAGGTGTGCTCTTTGGTTCTCTTATTTTTCATTTGTTACTGAAACTAGCTAAAGTATCAGATAAATTCTTGGCAGATTTTTTTTTTTAATTCATGAAGTGATACTTAAGATTCAACCCACCTAGTTACTGTATAAGATGCTAAGTATGCGTGCTTCAGCAGGATAGAGGTTTTTCTAAGAATCTGAATTGCTTGGAAAACTATATTGTGTAGTTTTTAGAGAGTAGGGTGAAGCGGTTTTAATTGGCCTTGGTGTTTTCCAATCCTAAATTCTGTTTCCTAGAAGAAAAGTAGATAATTAAGAAATGATTGTTCCTCATCAAATAAGCCGAACAAACTATAAACCAAAGAATAAGGGAAGACAAATAGACCTTTTCTGAGTTAACAAAGAGGCAACGCCTGGAAAATCTGCTTATTTACTTATCAAACCTCGTCTCATCCTGCAGGTGAAGGCATCTACCAGAAAGCTAACAGGAAGGCGGAAGCTGCTCAGTCTACCCGTTTCAGAGCTCAGAAGTCCTCCTGAGGAAGAATGCTTTCCCAGTTAATCCCGGGACCTCAACTAAAGTCTCAGGTGTACCTGCTGCCACCACGTCTCTCCAAAGTCCCAAGGGCTCTCCCACCCAAGCCAGGAGAAGTTGCAGTTCGGTGTCGCTCGCCTTCCTCCCCGCCCCCGCTTTGGTGCCCTACTGAGGGCAGCTAGGGCACTGCCAACTCCTTTTATGGTGAGAGGATGGATTCTTCGTCGTCTCCCCGCCCAAGCCTGGTACCTACCCACCCGTCCACCCACGCGTCTGCCAAGTCTCACCCGGAGCTCTCGGGCGTACACACCCACGTACAACCACACACCCACATCTCCGCTCTGCCGCTCCCGGGTAGAGTCCTAAAGCAATTGTCCTGATAGCCCAAGACCCACAAGCTCGGTCCGCGGGTGGAAGGTGAGAGAATTAATGCCCTCCATACTGCAGAGCGACGTAGACCAGACGCTGGTCCCAGCAGCATCCCCACTAAATGCTCAGCTTAGGAGTGGCAAAAGCGCGTGCAGGGACTTCCCTGGGGCTCGGCAGCCCTGGAGCCACCTCCGCAGCGCGGTGGCACCCCCTCGGGTCCCTGCAGACCTCCCCAGGCTTTCCGCTCCGCCCTCCATCACCAGGCTCCCGGGCGGTGCCATAGGAAGACTCGCTCCGCCCTTTCTGTGTCAGCCAATGGGCGCCCGGGCCGCGCGCCGACTGTCTCCGCCTTCGCCAGGGAAACTTGCGGGGAGGAGAAAAGTTTGTACAGAGTCTGGAAAGGCGAGAGCCAAGCTCGAAACCCGGCAGCGGGAGAGGAAGATGAGCAGCCCCAGATCAGAGCCCCAGGCCCAAGGGACCCAGCGCCGCCCCCAGAGCACAAGGAGCGGCCTCAACGGCAGCCGCCTTCTCCGGTAGCTGTCCCTTCAGCCCGCGGCTGGGGAGGAGGGAACCCGGACCTACGCTCCGTTCCACCTGCGCGCGTGGCGGCACACCTGGACGCTGACCTCCCGCACCAGACCTGCGGACTCTGCAAAGCTGAGACTCGCCCTGGGGAGGGATAAATCAAACAAGAAAGCCAAGACCGTCTTCAACTGAGCCTCGCTTGCTTTCTAAGCTTTTTGAAAGCTCTGACCTCAGTTCCGGAAAGTTGGCAGACCAGGTTCCGAGGAGGGCAAAGGCTTGACAAGTTCCGCACTGAGCGGAAAGAAACTGATGGCTGAGGTTAGAGGCAGGTCCAGATCATCTGCGGCCTAAGCGTTGGGACGCACCCAGCTCCTAAACCACCCTACAGGTAAGTTGGGATGAACGTTTTTGCATGGATGACACAGGAGCCAGGCTCTTTCGGGGAACCAAAGAATAGAATGTGCTTCCCAAATCGTCCATAACTTGTTTCAATGAGAATTTTATCGACTCTGTCGGCAATAGCACTAGCAAGTCACTTTTCCCTTGAGAAGGGTCTTACTCATCTTGGCGATGGAATGAGTTGGGAGAGGGGGCGGTAGGCGGGAAAGGCAGTTATCAGTTTATAAATATTAATGTCAGCAGAGTGGTGCTCTTGGCAGGACGCATTCAGAGCTTGGGGATTTGAGTAGCCACAGTTAGTAAGTGGCTACAGATCAGGAAGTCGGATCCGGTTGCTCTCCCTTGTCTCATCGACACAGCATTTTTGGCCATGGGTCGAACACCTTGCAAGTGGTAAATGGCTCACCTCTCCCTTTCCTGTCTTTCACCATCTCCAGATCGAACCGTGAGCTCCAAAGCTGTGAACAGTCTACTGACCACCAGCATGTCCACTCCTGGGGTCAATGCGTCCTTCTCCTCCGCTTCGGAGAGGCTGAACAGCCCAGTGACCATTCCGGCAGTGATGTTCATCTTCGGGGTCGTGGGCAACCTGGTGGCCATCATAGTGCTGTGCAAGTCGCGCAAGGAGCAGAAGGAGACGACCTTCTACACTCTCGTATGTGGGCTGGCTGTCACTGACCTACTAGGCACGTTGCTGGTAAGCCCAGTGACCATCGCCACATACATGAAGGGCCAATGGCCCGGGGACCAGGCACTGTGTGACTACAGCACCTTCATCCTACTCTTCTTTGGCCTGTCGGGTCTCAGCATCATCTGTGCCATGAGCATTGAGCGCTACCTGGCCATCAACCACGCCTACTTCTACAGCCACTATGTGGACAAGCGGCTGGCCGGCCTCACACTCTTCGCGGTCTACGCATCCAACGTGCTGTTCTGCGCACTGCCTAACATGGGCCTGGGCAGGTCTGAGCGACAGTACCCCGGCACCTGGTGCTTCATCGACTGGACCAGCAACGTGACGGCCTATGCCGCCTTCTCTTACATGTACGCGGGCTTCAGCTCCTTCCTCATCCTAGCCACCGTGCTCTGTAATGTGCTCGTGTGCGGCGCGCTGCTCCGCATGCACCGCCAGTTCATGCGCCGCACCTCGCTGGGCACCGAGCAGCACCACGCGGCCGCCGCCGCAGCAGTGGCTTCGGCGGCCAGTCGGGGCCACGCGGGTGCCTCCCCAGCCCTGCAGCGCCTCAGCGACTTTCGCCGCCGCAGGAGCTTCCGGCGCATCGCGGGCGCTGAGATCCAGATGGTCATCTTACTCATCGCCACCTCCCTGGTGGTGCTCATCTGTTCCATTCCGCTGGTGGTGAGTGTCTGGGGCTGGGGTCCACTCGGTCCTTCTCCTGCGTCCACTTCTCTCCCCTCGCTCCCCGCTTTCTCCCTGAGTCCTTGGTGGGGGACAAGTTTCCTCCAGGTCTGGACTGGGACCTGCTCATGGCTTCCCTAGTAGACCCAGGCTTTTCTTCTAAGTCCTGACCCTAAGGACTTGGCGGGTGGTTTCCCCCGAAGTCCCCCGAGATTCTTTCCCCGAAAGCATGGGTTCTGAGGTCCCCTGGACAGCCCCCTGCGCTCCCCTCACAGCCTGTTGTTTTGCTTTGTATCTTCCCAGAACCCTCACTTGCAGGCTCAGTCAGATGGGGGTGGAGACAACTCACTATAGGATTACTTACTCTAGCGCTCCACTCTGTGGCCCCCAGAACACTGCAAACCAGGGGTGATAAGCCCTGTTGAATTCATCCCTTAGGGGAATTGTGGGTTTGGGTGTTTTGATTTCTGTGGGCCTTTTGCTCTTTCCTAGATTATGCAGCGTTTTAAAGTTAGAATAGATGAGATGCTTTTTAGTTTAAAAGCCAGACGGAAGAGAAAGAGTGACTTGTTTAGAATAGTCTTGCAGACACGTTCAAGCTGCTCGCTGCTGCTCCCCACTCCCCTCCCTCAGTGCCTCCCCACCCACCCACCCCCGCCCCCACAGACACATACAAAACCGTGGCATGCTTGAGAAGACACTGGAACAGGGTAACGTCCAAATTCAAGTTCCTTATTCTTTTTGCAAGCCAAGAAAGCGCGGTGGAGTTGGGAAGTATGGACAGTAGATGCGATCGGGCTGGCGTTGTATTTTAATTCTCGATGACCAGGAGAGGTGCGGTTTCTCCTTTATGCAGATGGTTTCCCTTCGGCCACCAGACGCCTGTCCCCACTACTGTCATACCACAGTCACTTCTAATTTGGGCTTTTGTGGAGAAAGTGTCCCTTGGTGCTTTGGTGCACTTCATCTTTGAGGCAACACACTCTTTGAAATTGCCTTCTGTAGCGCTTACAATATAAACAGAGAGGGGTAGATGCCTCTTAAGGTCTCTGCTTTGACCTGTCCTTGGTAGAATGCACTAGAAACAGGTCAGTGGTAGAACGTGATTCTTCGTCTAGAATTGATCTTGTTCCAAGTTCTGTCTCTCCAAATACTGCATTCCTGGAAATTCTAAACCACCTATTCAAAAAGAAATTACTATCTATGTTTACTGGAACCAAGTGGAAATAAATTTAATGGGCTATTATTCTTTTCTTTCACTCATTAATACTACTAGGGATCTCTGATATAAAATATTTTTATCTCTTACCAAAGTGACTGTAAATGGAAGAAACTTAGTGGTGGCTGAGAGCCAGCATACAGTAGCTTCTTGCCAATCTGTATAAACAGAAGTCAATATGACTGGCCAGCAGGGCCTGCAAGCCATCCCAGAACCTAATGTAATTTACAGAGTTAAGTCACACTTGAGCCACATAAATATATTTTACTGTCTGCAATGTCAACCCAAAATAAAGTGTGAGCTAGAAGGGAAGAACCCTGCTTCTGCCTCCAGCCTCTCTGCCTCCTACTTCACGGGACGGTAAATGACCAAGTGAGCGGTTGTAATTCACAGGACGTCCACTTCGTGGGACTGAGGAATGGAGCTAGGCCATTAGTAACCACACACGTACTTTCTAAAGGTTTTGGTTACAAGTGAGCATGTCACACTACTGATTCACGTGAAGCTACCCATAAAGTGATCTCTGTCGTCCGCAGAGGCATACAGAACTAATTCTATGGGCTGACCCGGCCCTCAGGTTGAGGGCCATTTATGACAAAGCGTGAGGACCTGGAGCTGTATTTATGGCTGGCAGGTTAATTACATTTTAGCGAATGAAAAATAGCGTCCAGTCTAAAGGAAGTCAGAACTAGGTATGGACGTTAAGTCATCTCTATTTGAAAGCTGGGACTGACTCAGCTAAGCTCACCTAAGGGCTGCTCCTATCGGTCAAGAGCCCGAATGCTTTTGTGAAAAAGAACTAGGCAGGAAAGAAGAGCATCTTCCGATTCTAGCCTTGAGTTTGAGCTACAAAAAAAAAAAAAAAGCAATCTTTTTCGGAGGCCAGTTTAAATTAAAATCTGTGGCAAGTGATGGGAAGCCGTAGAACCCACATAATCACCCACGGTTCCGTAATTATTGGAATAATCAAAAGAAACTTTCAGTTACCGTCTTTCTTGGCTTATTGTACAGCCCCGCCCCCAGGTTTCTCATATATTCAGAGAAGAAATGAGATTCAAGCTGTGCGAGCTCCCTGTGGGCGAAAGCGGCTGGGCATACTTTCAGCCCGAAACGGAAGATGAAGCACCTGCTTTTAACATTATTGAATAAAATTGAGTGCTAATTCCATTGGAGGAAATGAAGCCCTCTGGGTCATTTTCAGTGCTTTCGAAAAGCTACCTGGCCGAGCAAACTCAGCTTGCTTGGACTTTGAGAGAGCTACATACAATACAGACGGAAGGCAAAGCAGGCAAGAATCTGCCTTTTGGACCCGTGGGAAGAGGCCAGATTAGCTCTTACAACATCTATTTAATATGAAAAGCAAATTTTAATTTGTTGTACAAAATGGAGCCTTGAAAACTAAAGTTGAGACAGGCAGAGAATTCCGTGGTGGACATAATGGATGTGCCAAACCTGCAAAGTTCTCCGTGGGTCACAATCAGTGAGCAGAGGAAGCGTGAGCACACTCCTGTGCAGCACAAACAACATTTGGTCGGAATATGGGTTCTGTCATTTTGTCCTTTCTGCTATTTATAACTTGTCGTGGGGTTGGGTTTGTTTTGTTTTTTCAAAGCAGGAGAAGCTAAAGAAACAAAAGTACATGCTTAAGATAAATATCTTGCATTCTGTAGGAACATGCCATCAAAACTAGATCGATTTCTGGTACTTAATTGTGCAGTTCTAATACTAACGCTGAGATAACAGTTCTAATCAGATCTTTTGCCTCGGGGCTAAAGAGCTAGGGTGTCAGGTTTGGAACTGCATTTCCCTCCACACAAAGGCAAGCCACGGGCATATTTATTGCTTATTTGTTCCTTTTCGTTCTTCTTCCTCTGAGCTACCAGTAGTATGGCAAATTAATCATCTGTCTTGGTCAGGTAAATTCACGTCCTTAGGGAAACAGTTTCCTGTGTTTCTTTCTTTGCTTACTGTAAATTAGTTGTCACAATAAAGGCATCCACAACAGCTTACAAAAGCAGATAGAACTGTAAGCAGGAACTGGAAGGGAGCCCACTACATGATCATATGAACAAAAAGCGCATGCGCAGGTAAAATTGATTAATTTAGATGCCACAATAGTGAAATCAAAGACATTTGATCCCCTGCCTAATAAATGCAGCTAATTTTTTAAAAGAACTTCCTAGAAGCAATGTTTGAGTCACAGCTTGAAATGGCAGGCCTTTTAGAAGTGCTGGGGTGGCTGCAGAACAGCACATAAAAACGATTTCCCAAAACCCAACAGCTCATCGCAGTCTTCTCAGTGGAGCTTCCTGCCACTCAGCACCTCAGTTTCCCCAGGCACCGATGAAGAACAACGACTGACTGGGTGGCTGGGAGTGCCTCCTTCTTCAGTTCTCCTGACCAGCTTTACTGACATCTCAAGCTTTAGTTTTATTAAACATTTATAACATGACATTTTTCTCCCCTAGAGCTAAAGTGTTGAAGCTGTTGAATTAGGAGGAAAAGAAAAACTTTTACAATGAAGATAGATATGAGCCACCAGGGATGAAGTAACTTGCACGCGGTGAATGGCCAGTGAGTGAGCTAGAAGGGACACAAAATATAGACTCTTATACCGCCATTCAGTCAAAAACATTCGTTTCCCCCTTGTCTTTGGGGGGGGGTAAGAACTTCTAGTAGCAGCTGTGTCGATTCTGGACTCCTCCCAAGGCCGTGAGATAACTGGGTACACAGAGACAATTCCATTCATGTGCTTGGGACAGAACAAGTAGCCTGCATGCTCAGATCCAGTTACGGAGCCTGCCATTTACCGGACCGCATCTCAATTCAGACAACTAATTATTGCGCTGGTCTAGTCAAGAGTCCAACATTTCAGTCCAACATTCTCGAAACAGATTATTAAGTGGGAAGTACATGATTTTAATAGCAGCCACGAACTATATCCCAAAGCTACCTTTTCCTGAGCTATCAGAGTAGCCCAGAGTGGCCATGTTTCCACATCTATATTCAAAGGAAAGTAGTAAGTGGCAAAACAAATGTTAAATCCCAGGCCCTATACTAAGCACTTTAAGAACAGCCCGAACCGGTGGTGATCGCCTTTCATCCCAGCACTAGGTAGGCAGAGGCAGGCAGAGCTTTGTGGGTTCAAGATCAGCCAGTTTCAGGCCATCCTGGGCTACAAAAAGGGGCCCTAACCTTTATGCATAGATGGTAAAGGCCACAGCCATAATATGGAGTCATTTGTTTGGTAGCAAATCATGGGCATTCACCACGCTACCATATGCCCTCCCATTGGCTTTCCTGCAGTCACCTTCTAGTTTTTATCGCGTCCTCTCCCAGTTCTATTTTGGTGCTTCTAAGATGAATGTCTGGTCCGTCTTCAGCAGTTCAGAATCCTGGACTCACTGCCAGTAGCAGGCACAAGTTACACCCACCAAGTCTGCAGTTGCTCATCGTCAAAAGGCAAGAAAGTTAGGGGCCTTGATTGTATCCAGTAAGGTTTTCAGAATTTTCCCCTCTCTTGACTCAGACGTTCTGTTGTATCAGCAACACATGCTGCTGTAACTGCAGACTGCCCGAACTGATTTATTTATATAACATCTGGGGCTTGCTGGAGAAGGGGCATAGAAAAAGTGCTGCCATGGGTATTCCTGTCGAGCCTGTCGCTGCTCTTCAGGGACAGGAAAGCAAGAGGTCTTCTCTGTGTTTTGCTTTATGTTGGGTTTTTTATTTGGTTTTGTTTTGGGTTTTGGTGGTGGTGGTGGTGGTTGGTATTTCAAGACAGGGTTTCTCTGTGTAGCTCTGTCTGTCCTGGGACTCGTTCTGTAGGGCTAGTGGTGGCTTTTAAAGTGAAGCCAGAGCTGCTGTGTTTTCTTTCCAGCGCTATTAAATGCCTCAGGTTTTGTTTTTGCTTCTTTTTCCTTACTCTACTGAGACTAGGAGGCAAAGTCAAGCCCATCCATTGGGGTTCTCTGAAAATAATTTGATTGACTTCTGAGAATTTTTATGTGAATTTAGAATTGGGGCGTATGGACTGAATTTATTCTGAAGCTTTGGGAACTAAGCCTAAGGCTTATGCATGCTAGCCAAGTGCTCTCCCCCTGCACCTCCCCTAGCCCAGAACGTTGTGCTTTATACTTCGGTCTTCTCCATATGCCGCCCCTGAACGACACTAAGTGACGAGATCCAGGGGCCTGTGATAATGTTAGCACCCAGCCCCCACAGAACTCTAAATAGAACTTTAAAAAAATTACAGCTTCTTTCACTCCCTTCTGCGGTAGTCAGATTCAATTATGGCTGCAGATAAAATGAAATACAAAGGTGCTTTCTCCCTTGCTCCTTTTTAGTTTTGATAATAAAAACACCATTAATTTTTCACAACATTGACTTTTTTAAATATCACAGAAATCTGGAAACAAAATGTGAATTGCTTTAAGTAACTACAGCTTTTTTGTTTGTTTGTTTGTTTTAACTGTTCAGAAATTTCCTCTTTTCAGGGGTAACTGTTTCCTTTGAGGTTGTGGAGAGCCAACCAACAGAAAAACATGTTAATGTTAATATATAATATACATAATAGATGATAATACATGATATACAATATATTATGCATATATACATGAAATTCAAAGTCCAAACTTGACAAAACTATTCTGAAAGCTTCTTGTAAAAGTACCTGTGCAAAATGCATCAGAGATGCTAGGTACTAGCCGCTCCAAAGTAGAGCAACACTGCCCTCTAGAGGTTGAAGTGTTAGGTTCACATAAACCCTGCCACAGATGGGGCTTGCTAACAGGCTCAGGCGCTTCACTTCCTTCATCTTTGAAACATAAAGTACAGTGTGAGTAAAATACTGACGGCAATATTTTCTAGTGGTGACCTCACTACTAAGAATAAATTTTAAACGTAAATCCAGCTTGGGACAATGAATAACGCCACGTGAAATTCATCTGGAGACTAGAGCCCAGAACAGACCTGACTATCAATAGGATAGGAGAGAGCTTGAAAAGTCCAGTACGTTTCAGGTCTCTAGTTTATGCCTGTTTATCCCAGCATTTGGGAAGTTGAGGCAAGAATAGCCAGAATGGCAAAAATTGCCCTTACTCAAACACACACACACACACACACACACACAAGCACACATGCATGCAGGCACCCATGCACACACAACCTTCCAGGTCCAGGTAACAAGCATCAGTTGACAAAGGAGGAACTCCTCCAGCTACCATGGATCACTAAGGACTTTAGTAAAGTGTCTGGAAGGAGGAAACTAAGACACATTTTTGTGTGTGCTTGTTTTTGAGGCTTTTGAAGCAGAGGAGGGGTGGGTTCTCAATACAGTAGTCGAAGAGTCTCTGAATTCAGCTGAACCCTATCTGGAAGATTCACAAAACTATAGCTCACGGGGAGCTACGGGAGGCTTTTTTTTTTTAGCAGCCAAACTGCATAAAGGACATATACTTCAGAAATAATCTGGGGCAGTATGGAGGAGGGATTGCAGGGGAAATGTTATTTGGTTGGCTACTGCAATGTTATCTTCCTTGAGAAATGCTGTTGAGGAAATGGATTAGAAAAAAGTCTGGATTCAAGACACAGCAACACCGGATTATTATGGAGAGCGGGCAGTGCCACAGGGGAAAACTATGCTCTGGCCATTCTGGCTAACAGGAGACACTGGTATTAGTTCAAAAGCACGAAGTATTTTCTCTTAATGTACAGGCATGGGCCCCTCGGTAATTTTGTAATGATTACATGGTTAATTGACTTACAAAGTCTCTTTTAAAATACATAGTAACTGACTTGTGTAAACTGCCCTTGGAAAGTAGGCATTACCACGTAAGAGCAGCTACATCACGTCACTGCAAAGGTTAATGCAGCACTTCAAAGTGTTTTGCCAAATTGCTTAATTATAAAATCTCAACGTGGGCCTCTCGTTTGCGCAGGTGCGAGTGTTTATCAACCAGTTGTATCAGCCAAGTGTGGTGAAAGACATCAGCAGAAACCCCGACTTGCAGGCCATCAGAATCGCTTCCGTGAACCCCATTCTGGACCCCTGGATCTACATCCTTCTGCGGAAGACTGTACTCAGTAAAGCCATCGAGAAGATCAAGTGCCTCTTCTGCCGCATAGGTGGGTCTGGCAGAGATGGGTCGACGCAGCACTGCTCAGAGAGTCGGAGGACATCTTCGGCCATGTCTAGCCACTCCCGCTCCTTCCTCTCCCGGGAGCTGAGGGAGATCAGCAGCACATCTCAGACTCTCCTGTACCTACCAGACCTAAGCGAAAGCAGCCTGGGAGGCAGGAATTTGCTTCCGGGCGTGCACGGCGTGGGCCTGACCCAAGCAGACACCACCTCGCTGAGAACTTTGCGAATATCAGAGACCTCAGACTCCTCCCAGGGCCAGGACTCAGAGAGCGTCTTGTTGGTGGATGAGGTTGGTGGGAGTGGCAGGGAGGAGCCTGCCTCTAAAGGAAACTCTCTGCAAGTCACCTTCCCCAGTGAAACGCTGAACTTATCTGAAAAATGTATATAGTAGCTACAGGGGTTGGGGGAGCATTGTTTGGGGGAACTTTTCAAAGTCCTGTGCAATAGACGTACACGTGTTTAGCTGTACTCGGAAGGGCTGTCTCTGTCCGCGACTCCTAGCAGAGAACATTCGAGTTTGAGTGCTCTTCCTTCAGTGCGGCAGGCGAGCCCCTTGAGTGCCGAGGCCTGACGCACACTGGCCCTCACTCTGATGTGACTCCAGATCGCAGCGGCTGCAGCTGGCCACCTTTTTCTACTGGATAGGAAGATGGCAGAGGCTATGCTACTTTCAGAACATCAGAACTTTGGATTTGGCACCTACCGGAGGTCCGGATACTGGAAGGGCTCTACCCCAAACTCAAAGGACTATCTTACAGCCGATTTAAGTGTCTCACTAAAGCATGAAATGTGAATTTTTATTGTTAGAAATATAATTTAAGGTATTTATGTTCTTCTCTGTGAGAAGGTTTATTGTTAATACAAGGTATAAAAAAAATTATGATACGCCCTCTCCTGCCAGTATAACCAGCTAATATTGTCAATGTTATTTTTTTTCCATAAACAAGTCAGGCCAAAGTATTGAAAACAGAATGAAACTATTATCTATAAAATAAATATAAATTTTTAAAAGACTTTAGCATAATCAAAGGAAAAAAGAAAGATTATTTAAGATGTGAAAATTAAACAACCTAAAATATATTTTCCAAGCTATATATAAGAAAAATTAGAAATATAATATTACATTTATTTATCCAGAAAACTGTGATTTCAGGAGTACCTAACATTGCTGGTAAATATTTTCAACTTTTGCCCCCACTAATTGGTATTTTTAAAGATGTAACATACTTTTTTAAAGTCTCTGGCTGCCCATAATTGAAGTGTGTAGTATAAAAAGTCTAAGTGGCTTGTTCTGTCCTGAAAGTGTGTGTAGTTTTACTTGCCAACACAATGTCTGACAGCGTCCTTTCCCATCTAAAGAGGAAGAGGGCGCTCTGGCGTGGTTTCCACTCTTTTGTGTGTCAACGGAAACTGACAGTTTTGTGTGACACCCAGGAATGCTGTGCCCGTGCTCGGAGGCGCTTTCTCCAAGAAATACTAAGCATGTTTTGTTAATGTGTTCTTGTGAGTTGCTTGGTTGTGACCGACTTCTGAGCCTGACACCGAGGAGGGTATAAAGAGCAGCTGAACCGACTGAAATTATTCCGGAGATTACAATAAATAATTGTATTGATCTGCGTTCCACAGCCTCAATTTGGGAAACGGTGTATGGGGTTTTGTGCTGTTGTTTTGTTTTGGGGTGCCATATATATATCCTTTTAAAATGAAAGGGTTCTTCTTGATGATTGTTTTTGTTTTGTCTGAAGCTTGAAGACACTTTTATTGGATTTTGAGGAAAAACTCTAAGACAGCAAGCTGTCAGTCTTACCAGCTGCCCAGAGGAGGACAGAAGAGAGAAGGGGCCACAGCATCTCAGCTGAGTGGGCATGGAGGTCAGCCACATGGCAGGCAGCAGCCACACGGTAGGAAGTAGAGCTTTCGAAAGGGAGCCCAGTGTACCAGAAAATGCACACTCGGGCTCTGGCTAGCCTCTGAAAGAACGAGACAGAGAAGACGAGAAAGAAAAAGTCACGTCTCTGCGTGAGGATTTCAACAGGTGGGCAGACCCGGCAGAAGCTTGTGGCAGCCAAGAATCAGTTTCACACAGGGAGGGAATGCATAGAGGTGCATTGTCTCTTAAGTGCAGAGTGGAGACGTGCCGTGTCAAACACCTGGCCAAGAGACATACCCTCAGGAGGTAGAGGCCACCTTAAACTTGGCTAAAGAAATGAGGATGAAGATTAATTACCCCCTTAATGAGATGAACATTTTAAAACAGTGCGATTTTTAAGATGTCAAGCATAATATAAAGCCTATATCTGCTTAGTGGAGAATGAATGGCACTGAGGAACCGTGATCCAAGTGACAGACAATTAGTACTAAATGTCACCAGTGTATGTTGCTGGTGGGAGAAGCAATGTTATACTTAACTAGCTGCATGCTCGGTATCCAAATCGTTATCCCTAACTACTGACATCAACACTTCCTATTAGCGTTTTCTCTGTATCAGCATATTGGCATTCCCGAGACAGCAGCCTGAACAAGTCCTCAACAGAACCTACAGAAATTTTTTTCTTTCTTCCTTACCCTGCTTTTTCTTTTTCCTTCCTCCCCTCCCCCTCTCTTTCTTCTTTTCTTTCTTTCTTGCCTGTCTGTCCATCTGCCTTTTTTGACAGAATCTTGCTGTATGGCTCAGGCTGGCCTGTCACTCCTATGGCATTCCGAGATTACAGGCGTGCGCCTGCACACCCAGCAGAGGTCTCTGATTCGGTAAGATGGACATTTCCTCAGCTTTCCTGGGTGACAATGACGCTGCCTGTTTTAGGATTACTTTAGCAACAGTCTCGAGGCCTGAGGTCATGGTTTGCTATTTGCAAATATTAAAGGTATTTTAGACAGTGTCAGGAAAGCCAGACACCATCTGTGCAGGCCTGTTGGCTCTGGCATTCAGATAAGGATGGCAAGAAAGGAGCATGCAGACTTGACTTCTACAATGCTTTCTGTCCTCATCTGAATGAATGCCCAACAAACAATGGTTTCAGAAAATGTGTTGGGAATAAGAATTTTGTTTCACTTCCATGACCATGATCCACAGAGATCACCCACCCCTAGATTTAAATATAAATTAACGTGTGTGTGTGTGTGTGTGTGTGTGTGTGTGTGTGTGTGTGTGTGTGTGTAACTTCATTTGTGTCCCTGGGGCAAGCACAGCCTCACTCATGAATTAGCATTAGTAATATGTAAGACATATCTCACCCATGCTTACTTCAGGTTCAGTACCAAGAACACTGACTTGGCTTAATCTTGTTTACTAAAATATTTACATACCATGACATTTATTCTTCAAAGTACATATCCTTTAAAATGTTTTAGTAAATTCAACTAAAAACTACATCCTTCACTGACTTCCAATTCCCAAACATTTGCATCATCCCAAGAAGAAATCACAAGCCATATGCAATCAGTCCACACTGTTATCAGTCCTAGCCCGAGAACCAATATATGCCTATTGATTTCTCTATTGTGAACTTTCCATACAAAGGCAATAATGCAGTAACTGGCATTTTTGTTGGCCATCTTTGTGTCAGAATAACATTGTCACGGTTTGTTGATATGGCAACATTAATCAATATTTTATTCCTTTTTATATCTGAATAATACCCCATGAAATGGACATACCGCTTTGTAAAATCCACACATTAATTGGCCAGTGCTGCACTCATCTCACATCCTGGCTATTTTAAATAATGCTAAGAGCTTTTTTGTGTGTGTTTTTAAGACTTTTGGGCTCATAACTGAAATTGCTGGGACATATAGTAATTCTAAGTTCAGTATTTTGAAGCAATGTTGAACTCTTTTCGACATGACTAAAACACTTTACATTCCCACCAACAATGTATAAGTCCTTGATTTTTTTCAATAACCTTGCAAAACTTACTACTGTATTTTTATTATAGCCATCTGATGGGTGTGAAGTAGTTTAACTGCATGTCCTTAATGAATAATGATATTTTCAAAGTACATACATATAGTTACTGACTAGCTTTATATTTTAGAGAAATGTCCATTGGAGATTTTTCCCCCATTTTTAGTGGCTTATGTGGCTATGATAATCTGCCAAAGCTGCCACAGACTAGATGGCTTAACCAACAGAAATTTATTTTCTCGGAGTTCTATTGGTTGGAAGTTTAAGATAAAGGTGCTGGCAGGGCTGGCTTCTCGTGAGACTTCTCTTTCTCCGTGTGTCCTCACATGGCCTTTGTCTGTATTTCCACGCTATGTGCACATCTCCACTCACACATACAAGCCTAGGCACACCAGAGAGGACCTCCTGTAAAAGCTTTATCTCCAAACGGAATTTGAAAGTCAACAAATGAACTTGACAGATGGACAATTTAACTTATTGCTGAATCTAGTATATGCTTTAAAGAACAGCTAAAGAAGGCCGCCATTTTTCCGTCGTCTGTTCCATGTGGTTTATAGGATTTAACAGTTCAAAGGTAAAGACCATTTGTTCTTCTCATTCCTTGCTGTAGAACACTTGTGGATTGTCTGACTGATATAGAATCCTATCTCGTCCCAGTACAACACGATAAACAAGCAGGTAAATGTAACCAACTAGGTCAAGTTCAAGAAAGAAATGTAACTGCTAGAGCTGCTGAAAGGCAACCGACCCAGAGTCATGGAATCAGTGTTATTTTCCCAAACATTCCTCTCTACAGGTTTCTTCTTGGAGACAAAACATGAAGGACCATGGTAAAACCCAGGCACACTGATATTTACTGTTAGCTATACTTTTTAGTCTTGAATTTGAAGTTAGAAAAATCCATGCTATACAAGGCATTTTCTATAAACTCCCTAAACTAGTTTCAGAGCAAAAACAAATGATGCTTTCTCCGCCCTCCCACTGCCTCCAGCCTCCTGACTCCACATCCACACCGGAGCCTGATTCTGAAGTCAGGAGCTCATGACTGCCTTCCAGGTGCATGGGAAAAGGAACTAGATAGCAAAGCTTTACAACACGACAGACCAATTAATCTCATTGCGCATGAAGTTGCCATGGGCCACACTTGGTGCTTTAGAGCCATACATGGGGTAAAGGAAGAGGGGAAGAGAACTGGATCCCCTGTTCTCAGATCAGCGTCAACATCTCTGCCATCCATCCATCCATTCAATACCTTGCCTTGCCATTCTCTCCAGTCCCCACCATTGGATGAAGGGGACAGAAGAGAACACCAAACTTACCAATGCCTTAGACAACACTCACTCACAATCTCTCTACGGGTAAATCATTACTTTTCTTTCCAGAGAAGAATAAACCAGGACTTATTGCAAAAAAAAATAAATAAATAAACCGAATCCCATGAATGATGAAAGCACTCGGTCAAGAACACAGTGAAGTCAGCGGGGAAGAACGCTAGGCCATTCTAAGACTTTTTTTTTTTTTTTAAGGTGGATTGTTTGGTATGTAGCATTACTAAAAGGAAAATTGTAAATCCATTATACAGTTGGGGTATTTTTCTAATATATACATAGAAAAAAAAAATCAAGATGCTTACTGACTCCAGGAAAAACAAAGAGGGGTCCAGGAATGGAAAGATAAATACTCTAGTCTAACTCAACTCTATGTAGCAATCATACACACAATCACTAAATATTGACTTGAGAATGAACCAAATCACAATAAATTACACGGGAGACAGGAACTATATATACCATAAGCTAGACTCACCTGTAGCAAAAAAAAAAAAAAAAAAAAAAAAAAAATAATACCTTTAACTAAAAAAAAAAAAAAAAAAAAAAAAAAAAACAATAATGCCTTAACTGCTAAAAAAATGAATTAAAACACAGTAAGAATGTAAGAAGTTAGAGAACACCAAGTACACTTTAGAAAATCTCCCACATGGTTGGCAGAAGTGCAAAATTAATACAACCACCTTGAAAATTAACTTGCATAGCAAGTTTAAGAACTGAAATACATCAAAAAATATGTCTTAATGCATGGCTTTATAAGATGCAACAAAGCTAAACAGTTCATTGGTCACCACTGGAGAACACTAGGGAACCAACCTATTAAATGTTAAGAAAGACATGTGTGGGAACATGGACAGAACCAGAGACCGCTGCATTAAAGGGAGTAAGTAGATTCAGAAAGACAAATACTTTTATTTCATATGCAGATGAGCGAGAGAGAGTTGGGGTGTCTGTCTGTCTGTACAAGGTGTGGAATATGTAACTAGGGACTATGAGAAGGAAGATACCTTAAGGGAAGTGGGGAAAATGGACTCTATGTGACAAGAAAAAAGAAAAGGGGACGGTGTGGGGGAGGGAAGGGAGAAGCAAAGGAGGCAGCGAGGAGGAGCGAAGACTAAGAACAAAGCATAGTGGCATCCATATATGAAAACGCCATAATGAAACCCATCATCCTGTATGCTAACTTCAAACTTTAAATTTTAAATGAAAAAGAGTCAGGTCTTTACTCCTAAATGGCTTTACTATATAAATTATTTCCCAGAGAAAGAAAATACAGTTGACTCACAGAGTGTCTCTCTAGAGTTTTCTGGGACCAAAAGAGAAACAGAATGATCACTATCATTATGTGAAAGAATGACCCAGATCAGACAGCTAAGCTCGTCAGCTTATTGCTATGTGGAATCATCTAGGACACAGGCTTTCGGGTATATCTAGGAGATGTTACCAGAAGAAACACCCACCCTGAATGTGGATGAACCATCCCACAGGCTGGATCCTGGACTGCACAGAAAGGAGAAGCAAGCTGGGCATCCGCATTGGCTCTTTCTGCTTGCTGACTGCAGATGCCACATGACCAGCTAGCTACCTGGTGCTGCTGCCACCCCGCCTTCCACTCCATGATGGACTGTATCTTCAAATCATGAGCCAAAACAATGCCTTCCTTCTTCAGGTTTCTCTGTGAGGTCTTTTATCCCTGCAACAAGGAAAGCACACCAGACAAAGGCAATCAATTAATGCTGATAAGACTAAAAAGTCATAGCTAGTAATATTTAACTTCCGGTAGAAGTAGTCAAGGCTATAAACCTCCTCCTCTACCCCCGCTAAGAAAATGAATCTTACCAGCCTCCAGAACTAAGAACCCATTTATTAGCCATACAAACACAGACGAAAACTAATAGTATCAAGTAGGATGAAATAATCAAAATCTAAAACGTGAAAAATACTAAAGAAAAATGACTAATTCTTTTTTAAAGTAATGGGGGACCAGAAGTGGAAGGGAAGTGGTCCCTATTGCTGAAGACACTATGCACTCTGGAAACAGGACCAAGAGACCCCTGAGCTGGGACTGGCCTGAGGACTAGCTGTCCTGGCACCAGAAGGCACCATGGAGGCGTCTAAAGGAGGGAGACAACCAACAGTCCTACCCAGCTACGCCTATAAACCACGGCAATGACCAGCAGGCCATGATAACCCTAAGGATACGGCACCAGCACAAACACCCTGGCAGGAACCAACAACTCTCTAATTAAACTTACGACCCACTCAACAAGAGATCTCATGCCTGGCACTGGAAACCTAGTCAATTACCCAGGAACACAAAGGCATGGCTCTTAGAAGAGAACCATCTTCAACCACCACTTTACTAAACCAGCATAATCCTTAACTAAAGTCTAAATGACTTATAACCAAAGAGAAGGGTAGTCTTCACCCCTCATAAAGGAAACTTCTCTTTGTAAAAGATGGAGGACCACTACAGAAAACCACAACCAATCAAAATGCAGAGTTGTGGAGCCCAATCCCAATGGCTACATCTACAAAACATTCCTGTACCTAAAGCTCAAGGAACATTGCAGAAGAAGGGGCAGAAAGATTGTTAAGAGCCAGAAGATCAGGCTGGAGAGATCGTACTCAGCTGTTAAGAACACTGGCTGCTCTTCCAGAGGACCTAGGTTCAATCCCCAGCACCCACCTAGCAGCACACAACTGTCTGTACCTCCAGTTCCAGGGAACTGACACCCTCGCAAACATATATGCAAAACGCCAATGCACATAAAATTTTTAAAAAGGAAGAACCAGAAGATTAAGGAGTTTGTTCTGAGATTGTGTCGCCTAATAACATCAGAAGCTACATCAGAAGCCCCACCCACATGACCGCCCAAATGCAAACAGAGCAAGGGTGACAGCAGTGGACAATGTCAAACTGGACAGAGAAAAGCCCACAGGCCTGAATCCTTCACAGGGACTGCTGGCAACTGAGGAGCAGAAGTGTTCTTCCCAGGGAAGAGAACACCAATTGGTTGTCCAGTGCCAAATGGTCAGCCCTGAAAACATACAAACAAGTAACACTACACAGACTGGACAGGTTATGTTAAAGAGTGTGCGTGTGCGTGTGTGTGTGTGTGTGTGTGTGTGCACATATATGTACAATTAGTGAAAAGAGGCCATGGATTTGAAGGAGAATGGGGAGGGGTTAAGAGAGCGTTTGGAGGGAGGAAAGGGAAGGAAGAATTGTTGATTATGTTATAATCTCAAAATTAAAATGGAAGAATGGATGAAGAAAGTGTGGAATATATACACATTAGAATACTACTCAGCAGTAAAAAACAATGACTTCTCGAATTTTGCATGCAAATGGATGGAAATAGAACACACTATCCTGAGTGAGGTAACCCAGACCCAAAAAGATGAACTTGGGATGTACTCACTCATAATTGGTTTCTAGAGATAAATAAAGGTCAGTGAGTCTATAATTTGATCTCCTAAAGAAGCTAAATAAGAAGGTGATCCCAAAGAAAAACATATAGCTATCCTCCTGATTATGGGAAGTAGACAAGATTGCCGGGCAAAAAATGGGATCTTGGGGGGGGGGGGGAGGGAGGTAAGGGGAGATGGGGAGAGAAAAGTGAGAAGGGGAGGTTGGGGGGAACTTGGGAAACGGGATGTTTGGGATAAAGGAAGGTCGGATAGGGGAGCAGGGAAGCACACATCTTAATTAAGGGAGCCATCTTAGGGTTGGCAAGAGATTTGGTGCTCCCAGGTGCCCAGGGCGATGTCCCCAGTTAGTTCCTGGGGCAGCTGAGGACAGAGAACCTGAAATGACCCTATCCTATAGCCATACTGATTAATATCTTGCATATCACCATAGAACCTTCATCTGGAGATGGATGGAGATAGAGACAGAGACCCACACTGGAGCACTGGACTGAGCTCCCAATGTCCCAAGGAGGAGCAGAAGGAGGGAAAATATGAGCAAAGAAGTCAGGACCACGAGGGGTGCACCCACCCACGGAGACAGTGGGGCTGATCTATTGTGAGCTCACCAAGGTCAGCTGGACTACGACTGAAAAACCATGGGATAAAACCGGACTCTCTGAATATGGCGGACAATGAGGGCTGCTGAGAAGCCAAGGACAATGCCACTGGGTTTTGATCCTACTTTATATTCTGGCTTTGTGGGAGCCTAGCCAGTTTGGATGTCCACCTTCCTAGACCAAGATGGAGCGGGGAGGACTTTGGACTTTCCACAGGGCAGGGAACCCTGACTGCCCCTCAGACTGGAGAGGGAGGGGGAGAGGAGTGGGGGGGAGGGGGAGAGGAGAGGGAGGAGGGGGGAAAAGGGAGACGGGGAGGGAAATGGGAGGCGGGGAGGAGGCGGAAATCTTTTTTTTTTTTCAATAAAAAAATTATATTTAAAAAAAAATGAAAATAGTAGTGGGAGAGGAAGGAGACTTTCAAGTACTAAAGAACTGTGAGACATATCAACACAGCAGCAAACAGGCTCTTTCAGTCTTTAATATTATCACGCAATATCACATAATACATACATTAGCTATTTTTAAACCAGGTGTGGTCGCATGCCTATAATCCCGACATTTGGGAGGTGGCAAGAGGGAGAGCAGTCGTTCAAGTTCATCCTTAACGACACAGCAGTCAACTACAGAGCAAGTGCAAAAAAAGAAAAGAAGAAGGGAGGGAGGAGGGAGGGAGGGAGATAGCTGGACAGATGGAAGGAAGGAAGGAAGGAAGGGAGGAAGGAAGGAAGGAAGGAAGGAAGGAAGGAAGGAAGGAAGGAAGGAAGGAAGGAAGGAAGGAGAGCAGCCCCACATCACCAGGGAAATACATACTTAGAAAAAAAAAAAAACATCCACTAACCTGGAGAGACTGATAAAAATGGACAAATACCAAGATTGACAAATGAGTGGGAAAACACTTCTTCAGCAACTGCTAGAAAATACAAAATAAGGGAAATTTAGGGAAACAGTTTGGGAGATCCTTAAAGGCTTCATATAATACGCTCCACACACAGCAAGAATCGGCCTGTATCCTATGCATTTACCCAAAAGAAAGTAATGCATATGTCCATAAACGGAATGGGTCGCTTGTACAAAGCAGCTTTATTCATAAAGCAAAACTTGAAACAACCTAAGAGTTCATCTTCACCAGCAGTTAAACACACTGTGGTGTATTCCTACAAGAGGATACTAGAGGAACAGAACAGAACAGAAAGTGTTGCTCACGTGTAAAAATCAGGGATCAATCTGAGCATGGAAGAACAAAATGCACTGTTCTAATCAAAATATGCCAGACATGAGAGTACATACTGTGTGATCTATTCATTTATAATTTCACAAAAAAAGAAAAATCTAATTTATAGTCACAGAAAGCAGATAGGTCACTGAATAGAGCAGGGTACGGGGGGGGGGGGGAGAAGAGGTGAACTAGACACTTCCGATTTGTAGAGACCTTTTGGGTGGGCACAGTGGCGGGCAGAGATAAGCAGATATTCACACGTTAGTCGAGAACTTTTCAAACTGCAAACTTACAGCGGCTGCCTTTTCCTCTGTCTGAATGATCATCGTGTAAGAAAACCTCACCCGCGTTCCTTCCTTCAGCCTTGTGGTTTACTACTATTCCCAGGCAGCAGACTTTAAAATAGTATAAGCAAAATTTCCTGGTGCCTTGTAACACACATTATTCATTTTCAATAAAATCTCCACAACTTAAAAAAAGATTAGGACTTTGACATTTTGCTTCTGCTAAATTTCATACTTAATTTGAAATAAATTCAAATCTTTGTTAGGGCTTAAGGGAGTCCTAAACAATCTGTGCTCCCTCGTGGCCTAACGACCCAAGAGACAAGTCGGGGACACAGAGATGACACCAAATGACAGCATATAATGACCGAGTAATACTGAACCCAGACCTAGAGAGGCCTCGCTGAGCTATGGGCAGCTCTGAAGCAAAGGCTTCCCCTTTCCTGCAAGATTCACAATGTAGCTGAAAGGAGGCTTGACCAACGCAGAGAAAAGGGAGAAAGGGACCAGCGTGTCCAGCCCTGTTTCCCACGCTCCTTCCTCTCCTTGGAAGGTGGGAGGGGATCAGGATTTCCCAAGAAACTGCCCATTTTATCAGCTGTCCACGGCTCTCCAAGTACAACACAGGCAGCTCACACCTAACACTCACGGAGGCACTGTGCACTCGCTGCAGGGTCACTGTGGCTCTTGCATTCGTAGTGGCCCAACTCAACTGCATGTGGCTAAGGTCCGTGACTTCATATATATCTCCTTCATTTCATTTTAACTTCCATGGGTCGAGAGGCCATTCACAAACCGTCATGCTTTCTTACTGGTTGAAAAGAGTTTCTGTATGCTAACGTGGCACCAATCAGCGACTCCTTTGTTGGGTTGAAGTCATCTTAGAAAATCACATTCTAACACACACACTGAAGACAATGATGATGATGGTGGTTCTTGTGTTCACTCCTAACTCATCCAGACGCAGGCTATGTCGTGAAACCACAGCCTAGAGTGTCTATCACCAAGCGGGTTTTGAAGGGTTTCCCACAGAAGGGAATTAAAGAGCTGATTAATAATTCCCTTACTGCAAAAAAGGGGAGCCAGCCCGTGAGTCGCTGCGTGAAGCATAATCTGCAAACCGACGGGGCCGCGTGGTCCTGCTAACAATTGTGGAAGTATCGGTTTTCTAAGACAATCCCTCTAACTCATCAGTTTTAGCCAAACAACAAGAGCAATCTAGAATACTTGCGTGCTTACGCCGTCACCATCCTTTGTTGTCCATGGGCCCCAGCTGTAGTAGATAGGAGTTCTGAAATGCCTCCCGCATAACTTAATTTAAAATACAACACTTTATCACCCAGGCGCCTGCATTCTAGAGATTAACAGGAGTCTCAAGTTTTCAGGTATGGTCTCTATTCTCATTCTCTTAACAAGTATCTATACCGTACAATTTTGAAACTAGAACCATACAAATCATATTCGATATAATTTTAACACTAATACTGTTGCTTAAGATAATTAAACATAATTATATCATTATCATGAGTGTCATTTTCCTCCAGGTTCATAAGAACACATTATTCTAATTAACAAGCTCAGTGAACTTCTACATACAATTCCTCACATCCCAGCAAAATAACCAATGCAGTTTTCTCTTCCTACATGGAAGTGTTAGCTAAAGTACCTTTGGTGGTCTGGAAAAGTGAGCCTTTCTCCATAACTAAGTCTTCCTTTTCCTCCTCATCTTGTCTATTTTGCATCTTAGATCTGAGTAATAAAGAGACTAGCATGACCCACTAACACCAAAACAGTTGAGACAACAGGCTTAGCGGTCTGGAAGCAGCACGCAGGCCACGTACAGTAGTCTTGCCTATTTTGAGGTTGAGGCACAGACTCCATGCCAAGAGCAATCTGTAACTGACAGCTGCCTTTCAGTATCACAAGCCGTGACTTCATTCAGATAAAAGGTTATGAAAAAAATCTTTCCTAAAATCAGAAGGAAGTGAGAGGAAGTATTCCCAAACTAAGACAAGTTCTTCCCAGAAATGGCTAGCACTGACTAAGCAGTGCACGTGGGGAACCATACAGATGTTTCATGTATACTTTTACACACAGAAAAATAAAATCTACCTAATTCTCAAAATCGAAGAGGAAAATGTCCAAGACACATGGAAAAGGCTATTCTTTCACAAGTTACACAATAAACAGATATCCATATGTAATGTAGCAACTGTGACGTACTCACCTCTCTAGCCATCTGTCCTCTGAGAATATCCCTTGCTATTTAACAAAGTGCCTTTTTTCACTCATTCTAAAGCTGACCTCTCTCTCCATCCAGGGCTTATTTCTGGATGATAGACTTTAGGGGGATATAACACTATTTAAAACTGACCTCTCTCTCCATCCATGGCTTATTTCCGGATGATAGAATTTAGGGGGACATAACACTATTTAAAGTAACGGCTGATTTCTCCAACCGGAAAGAAAAAAAAAATGAACATTCCCCTAAAATACCTTCTAAAACATATCATCCTCACAAAAATGCTGCCCATAATTACATGTTCCAGCTGGTTTTGTTAAGATTTCACAACACAACAGAAATAACTTTCATCTCTAATGGGAAAAAATACATCAATTATATCAGGAAGAACAGCACCTGACAGTTGTGTACGTTTTGTTTGTACTACAATATACATAATAGAAACAGTCACCCACGGGAATAATAGTATTGGTTTGTAACTGTGAACGAGGATTTTTAATAAGCTTTTTTCTTTGGTTGCTTTATTTTCCACTGTTTTTGTTTTGTTCTGAGGCAAGGTCTTACCACGTGTCTCCCCGGCTGGCCGTGAGTTCACGCGTCCTCTGCCTTGCCTTCGACAGGGCCGGGATGAGAGGCATCTGCTTCCTTGCCACACCTGCTGCACACGTGGAATTACACTACCAATCACATTCCAGTTCCCTGCTTGTCAGTCATAGACCGACACCCTAATAATACCAGTGCCTTTTTCCTTTAAAGTCTGCTATTTTACACCGGTGTGAAACTGTGTAACTATTTTCTCATTTCATTGACTACTTCCACAAAAGCATCTTTGGAAAGACATTTATAAACTGTCCACTGCAAAGTTACAAGCGAGAAGTACTCATCAGCTGTGGCAGCCCCCGCCTGTATTCCCAGTAGTCCCGGATGCCAAGGCAGGAAGAGCCTTGAGGCTAGCCTGAGTTAAAAAGGAAAACCTGTCTTACTATTTGTTTGTTGGGCTCTGCATACTTGTAAAAATCAGAAAAGAAATAGGAGGATTTTGCTCAGCAACAGAGGTACTAGTCTAGCATGCTGGGGGCCTAGCTACATCCTCCCCTGTAAAAGGAAAAAAGGAAAGAAACTCTGTTTTGACCAAGATAATGTAATTGTAGAATTTACTGACAATCTCCAAATGCCATTCACCTTTACAAATGAATGACTTGTGACAAAGATGACTTGACCTTGACAATGAAATGAAAGGTCACTCTGACATCAGTATTCACAGTTAGCAAGTACTGAAGAAAACAGTTACCTCCTTTTAACTTTAAAGTCAAAACATAAGCACAATTAGAACAAAAATTCAAGGAAATGTTCAGGATACACACATCTGCATGCATTTTTAGGCAAACTTCCAAATATATCAAATACAACCAAACGATAACTTTGAATCAAGATGAATGTCAGAAATATTTAAGCTTGCACTAGTGCAGCAAGGAAAATGGAAAAAGACAAATGGCAGATTTCTAGGAGGGAGAGAAATCACACGCTTCCTTTATCATAGAACAAAAGTCTGCAAGTCTACATTGTAATAACACCGCCTGTCAAGTGAATCTCTATTCAAGAACACAATTTCCAAATTGTATCTTCAAATGTCCTCTCCCAACAGTCCAATCAAATGCTCAACAGTCAAAACACATTTCACTTAAGATGCGAACCTTAAGTATAATTTTCTCTCATCCAATCACTAAAGAATTCCACTACTTGATTTTTATATGCTTCATCTGAAAAACTCAAGTTTTGCCCTCCTCCTCCAAGGTGGATATCGAATGTCATCTAAGCATTAAGTAGCAACCAAAACCAAACAAAAAAAAAAAAAACCTAGATTCAAACATCTTTTCACCGCGTATGCTTCATCGGGCTTTGATAAAGACAGCGCCATCTGGGGTGGAGGCGCCCTCTTCCTTCTCGTTGACTATCTCCACAGTTCCAGAAGCCGACACGATAACCATGGTTTTATTTGCAGACACCAACTTCTGTTTCTCTGCAACAGCTGCACAAACAGCAACGATCTCGTCGCTTTCAAAGTCATAGTCAGGGATTGACTCTGGGGAGATGTCTGTTCCTTCGGGTGGAATTTCTTTTTTTTCAATCCTCCGAGCTACTTTCTGCTGTTCCTGGAGCTTTCTTGCCCAAGAAAGGTCCTCCTTCCATATTTCTGGGTTCATTGGATATATGTGGAGGGCTACTTGAAAACTTCGAATTGCCTGGGGGAAAAAGATTTTTTTTTCATTTGTCTTATTTCTGAAAATCACCATGTTAGCTACAATTACATACATACAAGTGAGTATGGGTATGTATGCAACCATACATGTCTACTCTAGCATACTACTATAGCTAATTTTAGCACAAAACACAGGCCATCTGTCCAGATGATTATGGTAGAGAAAAATACAGATGTGAGGGGGAAAGACTGAGAAAACACTAATGGGCTAAAATTAGGGGCACTGGTACTAGGGCTTGAGCACCTTAGCAGAATCGTACACTGTGATCACATAAGGGTTTATCCCTCAGAGGGGGATCACACAGTTCAACATAGACAACTGGTATAACAACACACATGAAAGATAAAAATCAGAGGATTTGTCCCAATAGGTGAAGAAAAACAATATGACAAAATTCAGTGTCTTTTTGTGATTAAAAAGTCAACAATCTAGGAATACATGAAAATAAAAGCCATGCAATAGAACACCCAAAACCAACATCACATTCAACAGTGAAAAACTGAGTGATTTCCTGCAAGATCAGAACGAAGCCAGTCTTCCCATTTCTCTTTTTTAAATTTAGAGATTATAATATAATTACATCATTTCTCCCTTCCCTGTCCTCCCTCCAAATGCTTTCATATGCTCTTTCTTACTCTTTAAAATTCAACACTGCTTTTTTTCATTGTTATGCATATATATATATGTATATATTCCTAAATATAACCTCCTCAGTCTATATAATGTTACTTGCATGTATGTTTTCAGGGCTGATCATTTGGTATTAGACAAGTTGGTATGCCCTTCCCATTTATGTTCAAAACTGAACTTTAAATTAAGCCAGAGAATTAAAAAAATACATAAATCATCAAAATGGAAAGGAAGAAGTAAAATTAACCCCATTTGCAGGTGACATTATCTTACTTATAGAAAGACTCCACAAGATAACTATCAGAACTGCCAGTCGCAGGGAAAGGTGCCTGAGTCCTCGCTTACTCAGGAAACTAAAACAGGAGGATGATTTGCACCAAGGAGGTCAAGGCTAGCCTGGACAAAATAGTGAATCTCAAATAAACAAACAAAAAAAAACTGTGAAGACTAATAAGCTCCAAAAAGCTGCAATATATGAAATCAACAACAAATATAAATAGGCATATTAGTATATATATGTGTGTGTGTATGTATATATATATATATATACATACATATATGGCTTAAACAATATTATGCCGCTCAGACTAATAATGCTCCCCACAAGAGTCACAGACTGTAAAAGAAACTCCAGTACGGGCATGAGAAACCCAGTCACAGTGTTGGTCAGGGTAATCCTAGAGACTCCTAAGACATTGTAGGCTATTGATGTTGCCTCTGGTTGCCCCTCAGAGGTGTAATGTTAAGTCACTATTGCTGAGAAATCATGCACTTCAGATACAGGACTCAAGATCTGAGCTAAACTGACTCAAAGGTCTGCTCCCTGAGGAGAAGCTTTCATAGCACCACAAGGCACTAAATAACTTGCTAAGGAAGGGAAGCAACCAAAAGTCCTATCTAGTGCCTCTGAACAAGAACAAGGACCATCGTGGCAAAATACTGCACCCTAAGGGCACACCTCATATCTTGGTGGTAACCAATAGTTATCTAATAGGATTTAAGGCCAGCTCAACAGCAAGGAAAAGGTGCCTAGTACTGGAAACCTAGACAACTTCCTGGGGCTAATGAGTCATGGATCTTAGAGGAGAATCTACTACTACTACTTTAATAAATCAACAGTTTATAACTGCACTTTAAATGCTTATTCTTATGCCCACAGATAAGTGTAGTTCTCACCATTCATCAAAGAAACTTCTCTGCAACAGAGGGAGACCATTACAGAAAACCACAATTGGTCAAAACACATGGAACAACTGATCATGACCTCATGTACATAGCCCCAGTACATAGCCACAACACAACTTCTGAAACTAAGGCCCAAGGGCCATCAAGAAGAAAGGAACAAAAGACTAAGGGTCATAGAACTAGGAAATATGCTATGAGACTGTATTTCCTAGAAAAGATAGAAAAGCTTCATCCATGATAACTCAACAATATAGATGCCTAAACAAGACCAAGTACAACACCAATAGACATGGTAACATGGAAGGGGTCATTCTCACAGGGCTCCACCACTAGAAAAAGAACTACAGGCGAATAAGGAATCCTGAAAGAGGGAGGCATAGTCATCCCCAGAAATGAACACCCTAACTGGCTATCTGATACCAATCGGTCAGCCCTGAAATCACATCATGCAATTAACACTAAACGGACTGAACAGATTATATTTATGTACTTGTGAACTGACATATAATAAGCACACATACACATACACAGATACAACAACAACGAAGAAGAGGTCATGAATTTGAGAAGGAGCAAGTGGAGGGATATAGGAAGGGTTGGAGGAAAGAAAAAAAGAAAATGATGTAATCGCAATTAATTTTTAAAATGTCAAATTAGAAAAAGATGGAATACAAATGGCCAATATAAACATGAAAGAACGTTCAGCCTCATTAGCTATCAGAGAACACAAATCAAAACCCAGTGAGAATCTTTCATGAAAAGCATACAGGGATTTTAGGGAGAAAAACAAATTAGAAACTGATCTATTATTTGGCCCAGTTTTGATCCTGTGACAGCACCCCTGGGTATTTACTCAAAGGACACCAAATAGACACATCACAGAGATGCTTACGCATTGATATTTATGCACAATTGTCACAAGAGCTAAGTGGGAAACAGCCCAGGTATACAACAACGAGAAAGGAAAATGTGGTGGGTATACATATACAACGCATGTTTTAGCTATAAAGAATGAAGTTATATTGTTTTTAGGAAGATGAATGTGACTAGAGACAGTCATATTCAGGACATTAAGTCAATCTCAGAAAGACAAATATATATTTTCTGTCACCCATTGGTCCTAGATTTTATAAAGTCACATAAAACAATCTATGTATATATTAAATGGAAATAAAAGCAAATTTATGTAGAGGAACAATGTGGACTAACAGGGTGGGATAATTGAGAAAAAAAGGGGATAGAAAGAATACAGGAACCCAAGATGAGGCAGTAAAGGGTATACTCAATATACAACATGCAAATAGAAGAAACTTATTCTAAAAGTCAAAATATAATTAAATTTGAGCATTGTAACAATTAAATTTCTTTACCAGGACTATCTCTCCTAATCCAAGCTGAGCACGACCTAAAGTCTGCCAAGACTCCCATGAGTGTGGGTTACGCTTGACAGCCATTTCGGCTGCATGTACTGCTGGAAACATTTCATGAAGGGACATCAGGACCTATGTGCCAAAAAGAAGAAGAAACAAAACCTGTCATGAGCTTATGCAGCATAAACTAGCAAACTACTGGTAGGTAATTATATGCAAGCAATGATTTTCCTTTACAAAATATATTTTAATTCGGCATACAGCATTTCCATGGATTTTATCCTCTACTTTACATTCAATATCAGAAATTCTAGACTTTTACTCCCCAAATAAGTGAAAATAAAAAGTGTCTCTATGTCCATCTGATCGAAACCAAGTGGTTGTCCGGCCACAGCAGCTCAAGGCTGTCTGAAGGCTGGCTTTCATTACAGTTACTATAGTACAGTGTAATTTTTAGGAAACACACAAGTCTTGCTGTTAAACATAGATAAATGAATTCATTCAACCAGTCATCCAACAATAACAGTTTACCTGCGATGAGAATTAAACACCCTGCAGGCCTCACAACTGGGCTTTTTAAGCCACACATCAGAAAATTCACAGAACTAGAGATCTGATCGCCCATGGGAAACAGTTGTACTTCATTTGTATCCTTTGAGTCCATGAACATTGTGGAACATTCTTGACACGAACACCATTCTTAGGTTCTAAATTAAACTCTTCATATAGTTCCCACGAATCTTCCCCTAACCTGCACATATTTTAGCCCTGAATGTGAACGCTTTCAAATGAAGGGTTTTAAGGAACCTGCTTCAGTGAAATTAATTTATTTGTGTTCTTCCTCAATAAAATAAAGCTATTAAAGCATGTGACTTTCATTTCAGAGTATTATGTGTTAAAAATACTTGTTAATATACATCAAGGCTGAACTGCAATCACTTTTTAGAGGCTGTTTTGCTGCTTTAATTTTGAGAGTTTCCCTATGGAGCTCAAGCTCCTGGAACTCCTCACTCTCCTTGCCTTAGTCTCCCAGAGTGCTGGGATGGCAGCATGTGCCACCACACCCGGCTGTCTGAGACAGTATTCCTTAGATAACTAGTTCAGGTGCTCAGAGACTCTCTATACAGAGGGTTGCCACTAAGTACTAGAAATGCATATTTAATACAAATGCCAGTTTCTTAACTGGTAATCATATCTTTCCCAGCTTTTTTGCCCAGATCTATGCAATTTATTTTCTTTTCATCTCATCTGTATTTACCTCTTAGGCAGATGTGACTTGGGACCTCCACTTCCACTCATAAGCCTTACTTAGTTACTGTTCGGTTGGCTTTACGAGACCTAGAGAGGTTAAATGTCTTGTTCCTCAGTACTTCTTTTGAACAACAAGCCCTGTGGGGAATTCTTCCTATCAAGTTGATTTAGCTTACATACTGAATTATGTAAGATTAGTGCATGCAGAAATAACTAGAGGGGATGGAAAGGTTGAAAAGTGGATCCTAGAAGAGAACTTCCTACAACAAATGTTCCACTAACCTGTTCAAATAAGCCAAGGAGAAACCTTTGATACCTAAGGAGAAAAAAAACTTATCTTCCTGAGTTATAATGTCACAATGATATTTTAAATATTAACAAAAGTAAACCAAAAACCCCTGTAAAACAGAAGAAAAGAAGGTGAGAAATGAAGATGTAGCTATATGCTTCTTCTGACGAAGCTGCCTTCCCCCATCTCTTCGCAGGGTGGCATCTCTTCAGTTACAGCAGCAGGACCATCTTAGACCGAGTTTGTTCATCCTCCGAATCCTGTTAGCATGTGTCTGAAGACTTTCCAGACTGAAAGCAGAAGCCAGGAGTACAGTTTCATGCAGCAAGATGACCAGACACTTTAGAGATGGGTCATTCTTGTCAGCCTCCACCTTCTGCTTTTCAGAAATGGAGTGGTCAGGGTGCACCCATAGGTGTCGTTGCTGCCATGTAACTCACTGTTGATTTGTCTCTTACGGCTGTCCTCTTTCATGTTTGCTGTCCATTCCTATGTGGTTGTGACATACAGCCTGGGGAAGTTACCAGTAAGTTTGATATGACTGCCTTTTCCACCTTTACCTCCAAAATGGCTTTCCATAATTGAGTAGAAATTTTGTCTTTTCGTCCTCTTTTATTTTTTTTCTTTCTTTCTCTCTTCTTCGTCTTCTGGAAGTTCCACTCCCTCCCTCTTTGGTGACTGACACTACACTCCCCTGCTCCAATCCCTCCAGCTGTTGGACACAGCCCTTATCAATGGGCTTTATCAGCTGCAGCAGTTCTAAACCAGTTCTTTAAGCTTTTGAAGATGTTTCACCAAGGCCATACTGTGAATGATCACTCTGCTAAAGATTCCCAGGCACGCTGCTCACCATTACATGCTTGGTGACCACAATCACTTTCTGAGCAATGAAATACACAGTAAAAACCAAAACCAAACTGGCCAATCACAAAAGTATCTGCACCAGCCTGCAAAGCACCCATAAAGGCTTTCACAAATGTAGTTTTGGCAACCTTACCAAAGTAGCTGATCAAGTCAACATTGGTCATTCTAATTCCAGTATCTTCAATAGTGAGAGTTTGAGCCTGTTTGTTAGGAATAAGAATTGACAAGGAATTCCTTCTCATAGTCTTGTTACCGGGATCTGATATGCTCTCACATTTAATTTATACAAAGAATCTGATAAATCTGAAATGAATGCCCCCAAAAAAGATCTGTTTAAGTAGAAATTATTGATAATCAAGCGACATTAGATGGGCAATTTGTACATGAAAGGCAGTTTCAACCTCTGCTCCTCCATTGGTCAGGCTTAGGTCTGGGTTTCCTCAAACATCTTCACTGAGTGACTAGTACACACTCCACTAGGAGTAGCTCTAGGTATGCTGGAGCAGCAGATCCATACATTTAAATACATATATAGATATGCGTGTGCATATACATATACACACACACATGTATACCTGTATGTGTGTGTATATGTATACACATATTCCAAATACAATGCACCCTCATTCTGAAGAAAAATTAGCTACTGGTAGACAATTAATTTACAACCAAAGTAGAAACTTGCCGTCTATTTTAAAAATGTACTAATAATTTTATCCATGTTATACCTTCTCAAAGCTAGGTTGAAATAACAATTGACCTCATTGCAAAAGCAAATGCATTTCTAACTTTATATACAACATTTTAAATAAAATTTTTAAAAATAAATTGTATTGAAAGAAATGAGAGCAGACATATTTGTTCAGCACTGCTCACCAAACAAACACTGCCTAATTATATAGAAAAATCAAATTCCTTATGGTTGGTACCTGTGATTTCATCTCATAAAGGGTGGCATCATCTGGGGTCAGCTGCAGTGCTTCGTCCCACTTCTGGATTGCCTCCTGGTACCTGTAATTGTTAACGTTGCATTAATATCACTTTGATTCGTTTTGTTTTTCAAGACAGGGTTTCTCTGTAGCTTTGGAGCCTGTCCTGGAACTCACTCTTGAGAGTCTGGTCTCAAAATCATAGAGATCTGCCTCTGCCTCCAGAGTGCTGGGATTAAAGCTGTGCGCCACCACCCAATTTTTTTTAATTTCATATTTTAACTAAATCTTTGAGAGTACATGTTAAATTTAAAAACTGGGAACTTGAAAATAATTACTAAGAAAATTTCCTATTTAGAAATTGATAATAATACTGTTTTAAAAAAAAACCTTAGGCAAATTAAAAAAATGAAGGGAAAAATCAACAAGAAAAAAGGACAGAATATAAATAAGAGATCTTACAGATCTCTTTCTAAGATTTTGGAGCTCAGGCTAGCAAGATGGCTCGGGGGGGGGNCGATTGGATAGAGAGGGGCAGAGGAGAGCCTAACCCTGAGTTCAATCCCTGTATCCCACAGAGAGGTTAAAAAAAAAACTAACTTTACAAACTTGTCCTCTGACCTACACACACACCATAGCAGGTATAAACACATAATTAATAGTAATAATAAAAATACATTTTAAAAGAGCTTTGTGAGCTGAGAAATCGCTACCAAAATGTCTTTTTTTTTTTTTTTTATTTAACTTCACTGATGGGATCTGTACTCTAACAAACTTGTTTAAAATATTTGCAACCATGCCTAAGTTCTCCTACAGAAATCTACTTGGTAGAGATGTCAGTCTGTCCTGGCTAGTTTTATGACAATTTGACACACCTGAATTCATCTGAGAGGAAGGAACCTCAACTGAGCAAATGCCTCCATATAACTGAATTGTAGGTAGGCAAACCTGTAGGGCATTTTCTTAATTAATGGTTGTTGGGGGGAGGACCAAGAGCATTGTGGGTGAGGCCACTTCTGGGGTGGTAGTCCTCGGTTCTGTAAGAAAGCAGGCTGAGCAAGCCAGTAAGCAGCACACTTGCATGGCCTCTGCATCAGCTCCTGCCTCCAAGTTCTGTCTTGTTTGAGTTCCTGCCCTGAAGCTTCAATGACAGTGATGTGAAAATGTATGCAAAATAAACCTTTTCCTCCCCAAATTGCTTTTGGTCATGGAAAGGACAATTGTCTATTTTTGTTCATAAGTATACATATATGGCAAGCTTAAAAGATGGGTAAAATGCACCCAAAATAATATGCAGATGACTGGCTTCTAGTATGCTGTGGTTTGAATGTGTTATGTCCCTTAAAGGTGTCTATGAGAACACTTAGCCCAGATGGTTGCACTAAAGTTGTGGAACCTTTAAGAAATAGATCACTAGGGGCTGACCCAAAACAGAGTACACAGCCCTTTATCCTCTTCCACCAGGACGTGAGACATGAGGAGTCCAGCTGCACACTCCTGCCAGTGTGGCGCTACCTTCCTGCTCCCTAGGCAATGCTGCTGAGCACTATTCCTATTCCAACTACCTGCACCTGTCTGCAGCCCAGGGCTGTGAATCACTGACAATGTATGCCACAGTCAGGATTATCATGCACTAAATTCTCTTACATCATTTCTTGCTACTTGTTTTCCAGACCCTTCATTTCCTCATATGTGTTCTGTATGTACAATACTCAATGATAACTGTTATTGATTGGATGGATGGATGGATGGATGGATGGATGGATGGATGGATGGATGGATAGATGTATGCAAGTGTTGATGTGTGTGGAGGTCATAGGAAGGTATCCTTCTTTATTGCTCCTGCCTTCTTCATTTGAGCTAGGTCCTTTCTGAGCCTGAAACATTCCATTTCTGTCACGTTAGCTGGCCAGGGAGCTTCTGGGATCCACTATCTCCCAGCCAGCAATGCTGGGGTTCCAGGTACACATGGTCATGTCCAGTCTTAAGTGAGTGCTGGAGATCTGGACTGGGTCCTCATGCGTATTCAGTAAGCATTCTTCCAGACTCAGTCACCTCCCCATCTAACCCACATAGTGTTATTGCTATTTTAGAGTGCTTCAGAGAACAAGCTTACTGTAAGAGATCACTGTACATTACACCCAAAGTAAAACTGCACACCCTTCGTTATCACTGAGTCTCTTGACTTTATCAAAAGCCACATCAAGAGACTGGCCTAAACCACTCAGGTTTTTTATTTTTATTCTAGTTATTTTTATTTACACGCATAATTACACTGGCCCGAAATATATTTCTCATTTTCACATTATACTGCTTGGAAAAGACAAGTGATTAGTTAATTACAAATTATCACTACAAAGGTGAACAGTCTCTGAGCACTGACTACGATGCCAGTTACTTCACACGCATTATTTTACTTGACCCGCACCAGAACCCCAGGTGGCATTAATTATTATCTCCATTTTATAAATCAGAAAGCTGGAGATTAAAAGGGAAGCTAATTTGCCAAAGGCAGATAACACTGCAGCTACAAGGGAGAAGCAGGATGGGAAGGCAACAATTGTAACATCAAAGCCAAATGCTAAGCCACAACTTGATCCTATTTCCTCACTTAGTACTCTGCTATGGCAAACAAAAGTGAGTAAACAGGCTTCCCGGTGAGATAGGAAAGGACGGATGGAGGGAGAGACAGGTAAAGCTCATCAACCCTACCGACTGTAAGGGGGATTTAAGATGCAGTCCTGGGGTCAAGTGAGCCAGCAGCATCACTTGCACAGTGTGTACGGGAAGCAAGGAAAGCTGAGAATAAAATCTAAGTTTGGTATGGTAACACATGCCTGTAATCCCTGCACTCAGAAGGCAGGGACAGGGGGATCGCTCCAATTTCCAGGCCACTGTGTGTTACATAGTAATCTCCAGGCAACCAGGTATACATTGAAAAACCTTGTCTTACAAAAACAAAACATATCTCACTAGGCATCCTTTTTGAGTAGCCTTTAAGTTTTTCTAAGTATACTCTACTGTGTACACACAATTAAGCTCTTGTTTGAAATGTATCTATGTAATGTTCTGGACTACTGAAAGAAATCACGAGGAGACATTGATGGAGATTTTGTATGTTGTGTGAAGGACTAGGGAACAAACAAGACACTAAAATGATACAGGAAAAGGAATTCCTTTATGTGCGAGGCTAAATTTAAAGGGAAACTATAAAAAATGTTGGAGATTTAACCATGTTAATTCTGGTTGATTTTCGTCATTAAAAATCCTGGTGATTCTTCACTGCAGAATAGTTAGTTATGTTAATAATGAGACTGTGTTCTTTAAGGTAAAAGAAGGATTATGGTCCTACATAATAGTTAATAATTAATCATCATATTGTAGCCCTCTGAGTTACTGGGTTCTATATGATTGGCCTCTTAGCTATTCAGACTTTCACAGAGAAATTCAAACATGTTTATTAAAAACTTCAACATCTATGGTCGGTAAATGAAAATTACAGTCTAACTGTTACTATAATGGTTAATAATAGGACAAGAAGCTAGTATTATGAGTTTATATTAATTCTGAGGATATAAAAAATATACAGGCCTGAGGACATCAATACAGGTTGTAAGGGTCTGTCTGAGGCATAAAAGTTTGGGTTATATAGGTCTGAGAGGATATTCTGAAAAATATAAATACAATTTATAAGAAATAATGGCTTAAGATGTATTTAGAAATTATTACAAGATTTATTTCCCCTTCCACAGTATTGTTATAATAGGACTTCAAAATGTTCAGCAAACTGATAGAACAATGACTGCTTACTGTTTGGGTCACAAGCTCAAGACTTTAAATTTCTTTTCATTGTCTTCTAAATACAGGCTTATATGCTGTTTAACCCAAATCTACAGTTTTTGCTAGGACTCAAGGATGTGAGTCACTCCTATTGTTTTATTGATACCTGTTACCTGCTTTTTCTACAATATGGATTTCAGTACAGATTGATAATGCTAATATATCTAAAACTTGTATTTTTTATAAAATGGAGATTCATATAAACTTCAGAAAATTGAGAAAATTATAAAACTTGGTTCTACTTCTCATGAGTTAAAAGAATTATGGTATTTTTTATCTCTCCTGGTCTTGGGACTCTTCCCCTTCCTTAATTATTGAGACTGTGAGTTCATAACTTTAACTTCTTCCCAGTTTGTATCTATTTCACCAGGTTCCCACTTGGGGGACAAACACATCCAAGCATCAACTGCTGATAACAACCTGCTCCAAATAACTATGAGTCCTGAACTCTCTGAAACCTGATGTGGATCAGTCCAGCCAATGTGATTGCTGTCTGTTTAGCTTATCAGTGAACCAGATGCTTCTAAGTTCCCTCATTGCCTTTGACTAACACTGTAGTCTTCCAGGGCCCTGAGAGCAATGTCCTAAGGTCAGCAGGAAGTAATTACAGAAATAAATACGTTGTCCCTGTTCCCTCCCTGGAATGTTAGATAAAAAGAAAATTTCTCTGTCAGTCATCACAGGGATTTTGGTCAATCATGCCTTTAATAAATGATAACTCCTGTCTGGGTACCATTAAGTTAATGATGCTAAAACCTCAATTTCAGCCTCTGGAACAAACTCATCTCAGAGATTTTAGATGACGCACTATGCAAAGGCAGAAATCCTAAAGGGGCATATGGGAGCCTTAAGACTCAATTAAAGATATAATTAAAAAGGAGGAGCTAGGGCTATACCCACCGTCATCATATGTGTATTTTATTTTAAAATTTTAAATGTTTAAACTGTAAATGTCTGTGAGCAATCTGCCATGAATAGATTTTGGCATGAAAGCACCACCACATAATTTACCCAGGTCTAATGCGTAAATTAATGGTGTAAATCCATCTACTGGCTTATGAAAGGATCCCGACAATGTTTTGGTATAGGGAAAGAGGACAAAATTGAAGTTCAATTGATATGGTGTGTGGAACCAAAAAATACTGATCCTGATGTTGCTGATAATAATCCAGAAAAGCCAGAGTGAGACCAACTGGGCCTTTGTCCCTGATCCACCCAGTTTACACCCTGCTGTTTGGAAGGGAAGGAGACTGTTGGCAGTCAATGATAACACAACTTTTAGATCGACCTGCCACACAAGAGTTCCAGATTACTTGAAAATTTTATGTTGGGTATGGCAAAGGAATTCCTGTATGTTTTGCAAAGAATGCTGCTTTAGAGAGATGGCCTTGGAGTGCTTTCAAAACTAATAATGGGACATGATAAACAATGTACATATTATACCAAGTTATTACTTCCTCAAGGTAATTGGGTAAATGGTACTTCACCCCCTCAACGATTTCCTCCACACACAAAGGAACTGCGAGAGTCTAACAGGACTCTGTTGTGGAGACAATGTACTAGTATTATCCCACTAAAGGACATCTCAGTACACTCTTGACTGGTCTGGAAATTAAGATTGTAGTGACTCTTATCCTTTATCTGCAGCAGAATCTTGGAACCGAGAACTGTCAGGTAGAATCTGGTATTCCGATACAAAATTTTACAGACTTATGTTTGGAAACTTGCTGCTGCCATGGGAAAAGTGGCAGGACAATCCAGTTCCACAAAATCTGTTTGCCCCCTCCCCAAAGGAACTGTTTTGGCTTATGTCAAAAGCCTTATTTTCCTTTAGTGGAAGAGATAAAAATCTCCATAAATAGTATTGTGTTTAATGTATCATGCCCTGATTGTATTTTGACTAATTGTATTTCTCAAGTGGAGTGGATGACCGTGTACTGGTTTAAAACAACCTTCTTTTTAATGTTGCCTGTGCATGTAAATGATCCATGGTTTGATGACAACGGGTTACAAGTAATTGAAGAAATTAAGAAAGCTTTAGGTAGACAGAAACGTGCTGTTGGATTAGTTGTAGCAGGAATTTCTGCTCTTGTTGTTATGCTAACTACGACTACAGTTGCTTCAGTGGCTTTGTCTCATCTATTCAATTTGTTAATCAATTATCTAAGAACGTTTCTATGACATTGGAGACACAAGAAGACACAGATGTAAAAATAGAATATAAGCTGAATGCCTCCACCACCGCTCCCGAAAGGGTAAGGTCTCCCTGGGGGAATCAACAAAGTCTGACATACCAAGTTGAGGCAAGACCAAGTCCCTCCCCGCTATACCAAGGTTGAGAAAGGTATCCCATGAACTGACTTTTTGGAAGGCTTTTAAGACAGGAACTTACTACATACCAGGCTGGCCATAACTCACACAGGCCTTCCTCTGCCTCCTGAGTACTGAGATTGCAGGCGTGTACCACCTTAATACCTTTTAACACACCTACCTGAACACTATGTTTAGTTTTAGGTGTAAGGCTACTCAAACTTTAGGAGTTCCTTTCTAATAATGTGAAAATAGTACAGCCATCTTACTGCTCATCACTCAAACTTCTTCATTATTCACCTCAGTTTTATCTTTTGTAAATATCATATTTACTGTGTTTTCTTTTTTCTTGATAATTCCTTCCATGTACACAATGACATATGATCATATCCTCTCCCTTTGCCCTCGTCCAGCACTCCTCACTCCTTAACAACCCCCCTCCTGGTTTTTTCCTCTACCTCTTCTTCTTTATAATCCATTAAGTCCAATCAGTGCTGCCCATATGAGCATGGTTGTGGGGCTGTACAGAAGGGTGAGCAATCTATCAGTTCTACCCCAAGTTTACAAAGTGTCATCACAATTCTGGGTATTTTCTACTAGCTCTACCTTTACCAACAATAAATCACAAATCTGGGTTTTTAATGTATTGTACTTCTCATATGCATATGAAACATTTCTTCGTATCTTTAGATCCCAAAATGATTCCCTATAGCATACTAGAGTGTATATAAACATATACAGTACTTTAATTGATAGATATAAAAAAACTGGATTTAACCACTCCTTTTTTCAAGGCAAGGTGACCACAGGTTTTTCCACCCAGGCCATAGCTGACTGGAACAAAGGAAAACAGGCAATCCAAATAAACCAATCCAAGGCCTAGTTGACTATGTATAATTTCTATGGCCTGGTCCAACTGACATAAACCTATCAGATTCTTCTTTGTGGAATCTGAAAATAGGAAACTGGAGAGTGAAAACTCTGGGAGGAGCAAACTGAAAAAACAGGGAAATTAAGCAGCAGTAGGGCACAGCAGAGAAACTCGAGAGGAAGCCAATAATTCTCAACTTTATTGAGAATAAATGTGGTGCTCTGAATAACAATGGCCCCAAAAGGCTCATATATTTGGATGCTTAGTCACCAGAGTGGTACTATTTGAAAAGATTAGAAGGATTGGGAAGACTTGCGCTCTCCCTCACACACAGAATGTAGCTCCTCTACCACCCATTTGCATGTCACCATACTCCCTGACATAATGAAACTCTGACACTGCAACTAAGTCCCCAATTAAATGCTTTCTCTTATTAGAGCTGTGCTGTGAGAAGTCCTTCTGTCTATGTATTGCCTTTATTGGTTAATGAATAAAGAAACTGTTTTGACCTGTGATAGGGTAGAACAGAGCTAGGTGGAGAAAATTAAACTGAAAGCTGGGAGAAAGAAGGCAGAATCAGGAGAAGCCATATAGCTGCCACTGGGGACAGACGTGCCAGAAGCTTGCTGGTAAGCCACAGCTATATGGTATTTCACAGATGAACAGAAATGGGTTAATTTAAGGATACAAGAGTAAACCAGAAATACACTTAAGTTACTGGCCAAACATTATTGCAAATCATATAGTTTCTGTGTGACTATTTCGAGGTCTGGGCAGCTGGGAAAGAACAAGAGGCTTCTGCCAATAGAGTTGCATTGGTCATTGTGTCTCGTCAAATCAATAGAAGTGACTGAGACAACGTCCAAATCCTTAACAAGGCCTACAAAGTCTGGCGACCTTTTCTGTCTCTGACCTGACCCCTTTCCATGATACACTTCAATTATACTTTGGTCATACTCTACTATTCCTCAGGTACATCAGGCAAACATCTGCTGTAGGGCATTTTTAATGTTGTTTCCCCTGCCTGGACTTTTCTTTCCCTGAATAACTATACTACGAATACTCTAGACTTTTTCTTTGATTCCAACATATCGCAAGACACCCTTGCCTATATAGCCTAGATATTATTGACTAGCTAGTTCAACAAACTCAAATCTCAGTCGCCTTTCTGCCAAAAACATTACTTCTCTAACTTCTGACCAAATCAATTTTCATAATTCTTTGTTTCTAACAAAGCATGGTGAATCCTGCTAAGAACATCATCAGAACAGATTGATGTGGCCTCACATTCACAACGTCAATCAAATGTATACTCAACACACATTAGAAGCTACAGGCTGGGCACACAGCAATGAAGGAGACAAAATGTCTACTTTGATAGAGCTTACACTCCGATACAAAAAACAGACATCAAATGAGTAATTGAATAAATATGACTGCTATAAAAAAGATACAGATAATTAGAAGACTAAAAGTAACCCACACTGTCTCAGCAGTTTAAAGAGGCCTGAAATGGTATTATTTGGGTCATTGCTGAAAGACAAAAATTAAGTTTACCATATGAAAATCTGAACAAAAAAATATTCTAAAGAGAAAATGCAAGAGCAGACATGAGTATTTGTGAATATGTTTGATACTATTTGGGAGAGGAGGATGAAATTCAGCCTGGTTTAAGCACAGTGGTAAAGAGATAAAATGAAAACAAAGAAACATGCAGGGTCCTGAAATTTAAAAATAACACTTAAATTATATTTAGTCTTAGTGTTGAGTTGATACTGGTATTAATACTTTCATACAATTACAGGCACACTATAAAATTCAAACAATTATGTTAATCCACTAAGAATCCTTTTTAGCATAGTAAGAAATAGAAGTTTCAGATGCTTAGATTTTAAGTTAAGACTAGCATCACTAATTTCTCATTAACAAAGTAATTTCTAGAGCTGGGAGACAGCTTGTTTGGTAACGTGCCATCCTCACAGCCCGCAGACCTCCTGGCTGTCTCGAGACACTACTCTGTCTGTCCCCTTGCTTTGATGCTCTTCTCACCTGCAAACCTTCGCAAGCATTCTTCACTCAGCCCTAACCCTGCTCCTCCACTTAATATCGTGTCTTTATATGATCCAATAAACCTGCTTAAATAATATAGCACTCAGGAACTACATCTTTTGGTGAATGTAAACACACAAATCAACAAAAAGCATAAAACTCTGGAAAATGGTGCTAAATACCACACAGAGGATTCCAAATACAAGAGTAACAACTGGAGCAATGGTAGACCATAGCCTTGTTTGACCTCAGCTGAGAATATTCTTATCAGAAGACTCCCTGTTTTTGTCTCTCTGTGCTTATCCACTAGTAAAGATGGACCGCAGTTAAAATTCATTGTAGTGGAAGGGAGTGGGATGAATAGGGGGAGTGGAGGGCAGAAGTAATGGATGGAAATGATACATTGCATAATATGTGAATTTCAAAAGCAAATTTAAAATACTGTTTAAAAATAATAAAATACATGTTAGTAAGCAGGTAAATTTAAAACACAGATAAGACAGTGACATATAGGAGACAGGAAACTGGACCATAGTCAATGCATCAGAGGTCTCGGATGGTCCTACTAGGCAAAGGAAAGGTATAAACATGTCTTAAAATAAATCCTAAATTGCTCCAAGTTTCAGTAGATATCTCATACTGAAATTATACAGTTAGAGGGGATTAATCATAAGTCCATTCCAGTAATTAGGCTGCTTATTTACACAAATGGGTAAATATGCCCTCAGTAGTTTCTAATTAAGTATGGGCAGAGCCAAGTCATCTACGGCAGATTAACCGTGAGAACAGCAGAAAGAGCTGACATGGCATGAGGGTGGACACAACACTGCATGAAGGCCATTTCCCAAAGCAATGGCAGTTTCTACCTAGTGCAAGAAACTTGAGTTTTACCACACTAACCATAACCACACAGTCCTATTGTCTTTACATACCTACAAGAGATGGCTTTTCTGAGACATGTGAGAAGTCAGTTTCAATCTTCCAAGTCTGACTTCTGATAATGGAACAATTAAATATATTTACTGCCCACATTCACTTCCCACATAAATGTCAGGAAAACCAAGTCAGCAGAAATTAGTACCAATATCACAGAATAATTTTGACCAAATAAAGGAAGAAAATAAACTATGTGATCATAGCAAGCTGTCTTGTCTTCTTTTAATGATAAGACCACAAAGTATGCAAAGTATGCAAAGGGAAAAGCATAAATGGAATTCATTCCCTCCCCAGAGTAAATCCAATCCCTTTCTCCTTAGAAAAGCCCCTTATCAAATTTATTCTAAGAACATGTCAGCAAGGTGGCTCTGCAATAAAGGTACTTTCCCCAAACCTAATGACCTGAGTTTGATTTCCAAAACCTTCATGGGGAAAAGAAAGAACCAAGTCCCACAAGTTGCCCTCTGACCTCCACATGTGAACAATGGCACATGCCTACTATGCACATGTCATACTGAATGGTTGAATGGTTATCAAAATTACTCAGGTAAATACTGCTTATAGCACTATGGAAACTTCTCTATAGATTAATTTGAAAATCTGAATTTGTTTCTGTGTTTGTTCTATGCATTGAATATCTCTTGGAAGGAGAAATAGAAGCAATCTCCTGGGTAAACTTGGAGTAGGGGCATGCAGATGAAGGGATGGGAACTTGAGAAAGTGGGTTGCGGGGGTTGGGTTCAGGAGGCAGGTTGGAGACAGGACAGAGAGTAAGGAAAGAGACATCTTCATGGGAGGAGTGGCATTTGGGGGTTAGGAAGAAACCTGGCACCAGGAAAACCCCTGAGGAATCCACAAGGATGACTCCAGCTAAGACTCTAGCAGTAGTGGAGAGGTGCCTGAACTGGCCCATCTACTCTAATCAGACTGGAGACTGCCCTAATTGTCATCAGAGATGCTCTGTCCAGTAACTGATGGAAGCAGATGCAGAGATCCACAGATGAGCACTGTGCTGAGCTCTGGAAGTCTTGCTGAAGAAAGAGAAGAGGAAATATAAGAGCCAGGGAGCTCATGATGGGGGAACCCACAGAGACAGCTGACCTATCCTCATGGGAACTCATGGACTCTGAATCAACAGGGAGTCTCCATGAAACTGACCTAGGCCCTCTGCATGTGTTCGACAGTTCTGTATCTTGGTCTCTTTGTAAGGCTCCCAGCAATGAGAACAGATTGCTGGATTACATTGCCCAGCCTTGATGCAAGGAGAGAAGCTTGGCCCTGCCTCAACTTGATGCACCATGCTTTGTTCAAGTCCATGAGAGACATGCCCCTTTCTGAACGGAAGAGGAGTAGAGAAAAGAGGGTACATGGAAAGGGGGAAAAGACACTGAGAGGCTAGGAGGGATGGGAAACTGTGGTCCATATGTAAAAAAAAAAAAAAAAAAAAAAAAAAAATTTTTTTAATCTATTCAGGCAGTGGCATTGGTACTCATCTCCCCTAACAGGAATCATCATTCCTGGAGAAGAAAGGTAGATAGATACAAGAGTAGTCTAGAGTCTTTATGTTATAGCATGGGATGATATAGAATAGGCCAAAAACCTGCTGCTTCTACCTAATCTGAAGTGTTAAATTTCATAATTAAACTTTAACCTGGGTTAGTGATGGAGCTCAGGGTCCTACCATCACTTCCACTTATTTAGAGAATTTAACAATAGATGGAAGTCGCATTTTTGTTATAAGAGCGAATCTGTCCTAAAGATTTCACCTCTATCAAATGAATATGAAAATCCTAAGCAGAAGATTAGTAAATTCCATCCAGAAACTTACAATACAAAATCCATACATAGCATAATGTACAGTGCAGAACATCAGAAATGTGGCTGTATGAAATGGAAAACAGAGGGAAACATGAGCCAGGCAAAAGCCAGAAACAGCACCAGTTTCTGGTTATCTATACCTGTGTGAGGTCATACACACATATATACATGCATATATATGGTATCAAATGGTATATACAGTATCAAATACTCTGTTGGTACCATTATGCACTAAGTTTGCATGACTTATCCAAAAAGCATCACACGAATATTAAGTGCTTGTGCTTCTTTAGGTAGACCGAGTAATCCCAGGCCTTGCCAAACAATGTTAGTGTATAACTCCTGACAACATGAGGAGCTGGAATCTGCAAAGTTCTGTTCCCTCTCTGGAATTCACAACGAGCCTTCCTTTGCCTGCAAATACTACAGCAATAAATGTTCTAAGATACAGTGGTAGCAAATACCGTTCCTTTAGCACTTCCATTCTGCCCAATCTTCTGTCTATACGGCCTACCCCATCTCTGCTCTGCTCAGCTGGAGTTTTACCCTGAAGCCAGCCATATATTATGTCTTTTCAAAGAGCTCCTAATGAACACCACATCAGACTGTCTTTCCCCTCTTCATCTATCAATATATAAAGAAGTCTCTAGTAAATTAAAATACTCTGCTCTTCCTGGTGGCTCAAATCACCAGCCATGAGTACCACTTGACTGACTCCATAGTAACTCATTTTTAAAGTATATTATAGTTTTTTTTTTTTTTACTTTTTAATGTATATTATGTTTTATGACTTTCTGGAAAGGGATAGAGATAATACAATTATTTAACATACAGCTGATTTTACTATTCAAAGTCCTATAAAATGGCATGACTCACTCTCCTTTTAAAGAGCAAAGGCTGAGAGCGACTACAAGACCAGTCCCAAGCTACACTGATGAAACCTGCCAAAGCTAGTGAGTAAAGTAGCTCTTACAAACCCACAGTGCCTTCTACAGCTACCTCAACAATGTCTCCCAGTTTTTCTAGTCCTTCTGTATACTTTTTCATTAATTTGGAAATCAGAGTAGGTTTGATTTTTGGTTTGTTTTGAGTCAGGACGTCACTCTGTAACCCTGGCTGGCTTGGAACTTGCTTTTGTAGACCAAGCTGGCTGTGAACTCTGAAGTCTGCCTGCCTTTTCCTCCTGACTGTGCCACCACATCAGCCTGAGTAGGTGTTTTGTTCCTTTCTTTTTTTTTTTTTTAACTATTCTTTTAAGCCACAGAAAATTTCTGTGCACGTAGAAGACACTAAAATCCCAGTCTTCATCGCCATCTACCCCAATTTTCCTACCTGTCCCGTGAGACTTCTAAAGGGGAGAGAAGCATGGAACACACGCTAACAAAGGACAGGAAGTGATGAGGGGGAGTTAAAACAAGTTCTTCCCTGAAATAAAGTAAGTAATTTTAATTTTTACTTTATCCCATCTCATTATTTCAGTAATAGAAAGTAAAAGGGATCCTATGACTAGAGAACTGTGATTAGAGATAAGAAGAGAAGACAGAGGGCGAAGAGGAGAAAGAGAAAGAGGAAGGCAGGAGGGCAGGGAGATAGGTATGACAGAGAGGCCTTAGCTCTTGGATGTCCAAGGTTCCAAGCATCTTTCCAGCCTTTCAGCTCCCTGGAGGACTCTGGTCTCTAGAGCAGGGATGACAGGGTGACAGCCCTAGCTAGCAAATACTGTAGACTTTGTGGGCTTTGTAGACTTGTAGACTGTAGTTTCTGTCACAACTACTCAGTTCTACCGTTGTGCCATAAAATCAGCCATAAACAGACACGACATGAGCAAATATGACCATGGCTCTGTCAGAATAAAACATTTTGGTTTCAAAAACAAGCAATGGTTTGCTCACCAATCTCTGCCTGGCTCGGCTACTGATGAAAGTTTGTCATGTTAGCCAAATATTCTTTTTACTTTAAATTCTACACTCTGCCTGAATAAACTAGAGGCAGTTATTACAACTCAACACGGTGTCATTTATGGGAATTCAGAGAGGTATTTTCAACTGTCACTATGAGTTTAAGGAATTAGTGCCATGAGCCACACAGAGCCAAGGATGTCCATAGCCTGTAAGGAAAACAGCAATCCTGTACTACAGAGGGTTGTCCTGCCCAAAAATGTCACTGACCCTACTGCTGAGAAGGAAGATGGTTTATCCTATCATCCAAGAAAGTTGTCCATATACAAAGAGCAAGATAAACTAAGAAATTGAAGAGAGCACTAACCACAACTCCTCCTACTGCGTTAGACGGATATGCACGCATGCTTATACACAGAGACATGTACATGTGCAAACACACCTCCCACAGATCTGTATGGAATACAAATTGCAAAACAAAAAGAAAAGCATGTCTTCTCCTCACCCAGCACTTTTATTTTGAAAATACAATCAATACTTCCAGATGAAGGTGGATCTCTGTGAGTTCGAGACCAGCCTGGTCTAAAGAGCGAGTTCCAGGACAGGCTCCAAAACCACAGAGAAACCCTGTCTCGAAAAACCAAAAAAAAAAAAAAAACTTCCAGATGAGTCTTTTCTTGCCTAAGTACACAAATATTTAAAGAGCAAATGAGCTGGCTCCCAGTGGTTAAAGTGAAGCAAGCAATGAAAAGTAATTCACTCCTGGCAGACCGCTGGGCTCCCTCCCACTCTGCTTCATTTCCCTGCCCTACAGGTAAATGGTGGCACCACTTAGTTCCTCCACTTGGGAAGCATTAGAAAGTTGGCACCTAATAAGTTAATCGATGGTCTCTCCCAACCCCATGGCCTATCTTCTAATTCAACTTCAGTCTGGAACAAACTGCAAAGACACAGCCCTGTTGCAGCTGTTGGATAGGAAACATTAAAAGATAAAAACTTGGTTTAAAGTCACTGTGGTTAATAAATGACTGAAGTCTGATTCAGCCAGTTTAAAGGCAGCCTTAAGAGCATGGAACTAATTTAGCACAAGGAAGGAAGCAGAGAGAACAGCTCAGGGATTACACAGGGCAGGGTGAGATAATGCCCCACAACAAAGCAAAGAACAGCTGGTGACCAAGCCAACTCAGTCAGCTAGCATGCTCACTCACCAGATGGAAATGTCACAGTGGTCAGTTCCTTTGCTCCCAATTACATTTCTAATTTACTACTGCTCAAATCTAATGAGCTATTTAGTTAATGGCATATTTTATAAATATTTATAGGTCATTTTCTCTGGGTGAGGTAGCATTCTAGATACTGAGAATGCTGCATTCTACAAGATATGAAGGTCTCTACTATTCCTCTAGAACATTCTAAATACTATATGGGAAGAAGGGGACATGGAGAAAAAGACAAGGTCTAAATGTATATATGATTTAAAACCAAGAGTCTTCTCACAATGAGACAATGGAAGAACAGGAGATTCCTCTTAGGAATGCATCTGAACTGAGGCCGGAAATGTCAAGAGAGGACAACAATCTGAAAATCTGGAGAAACTCTATTCCAGACAAAGGCAAGAACCCAAGAAGGACTAAGACCTCCATGTTAAGGGGACAGAAAAGTCAAACCAGTATGGTTATATTATAAAGAAAGGGAAAGCAATATTAGAGAAGTAGGTTAAGCCATGATCACAGAGAAACCTAACAGGCTATGGCTGGAAGGGTTGATTTAATGTAGGTGTGATGGAGATTTCATAGGTTTTATCAACACTGACATAATTTACACTTCTAAAAGATTTCAAGATCAAGGGAGAGGAATAAATTATTAGGATATAAAAACTTATCCAGATATCAGGAAAACAATGCAGGTTTATTAAGAAATTCAGTGACAAAGTAACTACCAAATGGACCAGGATAACTGAAGAGAAAACTGAAAGTGAGTCAGAGAGCATATGTGGTGTAGGAAACTCAACATGGGCTGGGCGTGAGGAGTGAAGGAAAGAAAGGAATCTAGAATGAAGTCCGTGGTCAAAGCTTGCTGGCTAACTTAACTGGGATCTCAAGTAAGCAAGATGGGGGCCAGGGCAAAGGAAAGAAGGATAAATACAAGGTCTATAAGAAGATGCCAACAGCTCTACAAATAAACTAGATGACCACTCTCTTGAGAAACTTCTTCAAAGACACCTATGAAATCACTGTGCATTGGAAGCAGTCCATGTACTGGGGTGAGGGAGGTAATCTACAGGCTCTTTCTCATATGCTGTTCTCCCACAAATCAAAGCCTCTTCCATACAGCCTTAACCCACCACTCTCTCTAGAACTCACCAAGTCAGTCTCATCTCGTCAGTCTCAAGGGGTGGTGGCCTTTCTATCAACATTACATTATGGACTAGTGAGAGGCTCACTAGTCTATAACGGCGCCAGAAAGGCATGGCTACAGGGACAGAGAACTGTCAGGCAACAGTGACTTACAGGCCAGTGGGACAGAACAGCTCTACAAGGGGGAGTAAGCCAGCAGAGCTGACTCCTAACAGGCAACTGGGGAAAATGCAAGTGCCTTTCACCTACAAGAAAGCAGCAGATGTTTGGGTAAAAACTCAGATGTTCTCTGCTTTGTTAAGTCTGATACATTTTACATATCCAAGTAGGTACAAAGACACTTCAACAGCTGGGGAGGATAACACGGACACAGATATTTGACACTGTCAACATTCAAACACTAAATGAAGGAAACTACACAAGTTTAAGGAACGAAAATAACCAAGCATCATGGCACATGCCTGCAATCCCAGGACTCAGGTGACAGCATAAGGATCAAGAGTTCAAGGCCAGCCTCACTACAGAGAGAATCCGAGGCACCATGAGCTTAGGAACACTTTTTCTTTATTCGTGAGACTATAACTACATCATTTCTCCCTTCCTTATCTGCCCTCCAAACCCTCATATACCGCTCCTTGCTCTCTTCATAGGCCTTCTTGTTCATGCTCTTTTTTCATTGTTAAATGTATACATGTATGTGTGTGTGTGTTTCTAAATATAACCTGCTCAGTCTGTATGACAGTTGTATGTATGTATGAATGACTGTTTCAGTGGATTAACAGGAACAGAATCTGAATAGTCAAAAAGGATACTACATCAGGAAAATGAGTTTGTAGCAAAAGTGATCCAAGAATTGCTAGAACGTGTGGCATCAAATATGCCTTGTTCTAAAGCATGTCAGTAAGTTAGAGAAGGCATAAGAGGGAGGAACAGATGACACAAAGACACTGGGAGATATTTAGGGAAATGTTCCTGCAAAGGCAAGAAGGGATGAATCCCGGTGCATAAGTGAGAACGTGGATCCCTCATGAGAATTTGTATTCCTTACAGCAGAGTAAAGACAAATACTCTACAGATACATTGAAGGACATCAGAGTAGGAAAATAAGCACACCACACTGACTACATCCACTTTTTTTTTCTAGAGATGTGAAGCAAAGTCACTGACTTTAAATACACTGAGGTTGGAATCAGAGCTTATGCATCACATGGTGAAAACACTCAAAGTCACTTCGGTCATTATACCTTCCTAAATGATGTTCATAGTGAATTCTAATTACTCTTGGCCTTCACACACATATACACCTGTGCCACAAGAACAAAGAAAAACCAGTCACTTAGCTATGCAAGTATCACCATCTAGTGGTTGACACTATATACTAATTTTAAAATGTTGGGAGCTTAAGAAGGCAAATCCTAGTTAGAAATAAGTCTACAAGTATCTGGAGAAACAAACTCCTGGAAAGCTTTGCAATACATGATAGAAACCAGTAACGTAAAATCCTAATACAGAGATTCTACCACACATTTACTTAGGGGTGACATAACATGCTACATTCTCTTTACATGGACTTGCTCTATAATCTTTCAATAATCTTTAAGACATGTATCATCATTTATATAGGAGGAAACCAGAAACTGGCAGAGAAGCTAATGACCTGCCCAAAACTTATTCAGAAAGAGATGATTATTAGGGTAGGATCTGAATGGATGTAAAATGACTTCAAATCCATACTCTTAACTACTATATTAAGTAGCCTGTCTTAAAAGCAAAAAACTACCTTGGGGATGAACAGAAAGTAACTCAGTCTTCTATCATGAAGAATCATTAGTACTATAGGGAAAAAATTCAAATTGCAAAATAAATCTAAGAGTAGTCTTGCCAGCTGGAATCAGGGACATCTCTGGGGTAAGATAGAAACCTAGTTCAATGGAAACTCCCAGGAATCCATGAGGGTGACCCTAGCTAAGACCCCTAGCAACGGGGGACACAGAGCCTGAACCAGTCATCTCCTGTAACCAGGCAAGACTGCCAGTGAAATGACTGGGACCGCGACACAGCCATATAACCCCTGACCTCCAATTTGCCCTGTCTACAAGATATACTGGAACAAAGGTGGTACAGAAATTATGGGAGAGGCCAGCCAATGACTGGTCCAATTTGAGACCCACTCTTGAAAACGCTTGGAGGGCTAGGAACTGGAGGCTGGACAGCTCAGAGACCTAGGATAGAACCAAACATGACTGGCAAAAAAGAAAACAAAAGTTAATGAAATGATTCCTGATCATATTCTGTTATACTCCTGATTATGCATGATCTAATTGTCATCAGAGAGGCTTCGCCCAACACCTGATGGGAACAGATGCAGAGATCCACAGTCAAACATTCGGGGGGCCTTGAGAAATCTTGTGGGAAAGAGGGATGAAGGATTATAGGAGCCAGAGATGCCAAGAACACCACGGGAAAACACACAAAGTCAACTGAACTGGGCTCATGGGGACTCACAGAGACTGAACCATCAACCAGAAAACCTGCATGGGACTGACCTGGGCCCTCTGCACATGTCTTCCAGTTGTGTGGTTTCATCTTCCTGTGGGACTCCTGGCAGCAGGAGCAGAAGTTGTCTCTGCCTCAGCTGCCTGCTCTTAGCACCCTTTCCTCCTGCTGGGTTACCTGTCCAGCATTAATGAGGTGCCTAGTCTCACGGCAACTTGATAAACTGTGGCTGGTTGATATACATGGAAGACCTGCACTTTTCTGAAAAAAAGGGAGAAGGAGTAGATGGGGAGAGGGAATGAGGTTGCAGGGAGGAACTGGGAGGAGAGGAAGGAGGTAGGGGAAACTAACCCGAGTGGGAAAAATTAAATAAATTTAAAAATGAAATTAATTTAAAAATAAAGCAGAAAAGAGTAGTCTTGTTATGATCAAACAAGCCATAAAAGACAGATACTAAAGAATGAAACCTTCACTAGAGAAGAGATAATAGTAACCTATTTGAATAAGGCCATATTAATATATTCAGATAACTCTATATGCTCAATAAAACTCAGTGAGAAAATATAAAGATTTAAAAAAACAAAAGAAAATCACAAGGACATATAAACAAGTAACTTAGTATTTAAAGTAACTTCAAAACAGTAGAAATACAAAAAGGGAAAAAAATGTTGGAGGGGGGGGTACTCAGAGTGCTACCACAGAACAGACTGCCTACCAAGAAGCAGGGAAGAGGGAGCCCAGGGTGCTACAGCAGAACAGACTGCCTACTAGAAAGGAGCTGTGAACAGACATGGGCAGAAGGGGCAGGAAAACACCAGAAAGGGGAGAAAAGAGCTCCTCACATGGTCACAGAAGAACTATGGTGAAGAAAGGCTGGGGGAGACAGCTCAGTCAGTAAATGCTTGTCGAACAGGCAGCAGGACCTTAATTCAGTCTGGCTCTACACTCACACAGACAAACATGCATACACAGTCACATATATGAATGTACATGTATGCACACACATGAAATTGTGTCGACAAAGAAACGCAAGGCAAGCCGGGCGGTGGTGGCGCACGCCTTTAATCCCAGCACTCGGGAGGCAGAGGCAGGCGGATCTCTGTGAGTTTGAGACCAGCCTGATCTACAAGAGCTAGTTCCAGGACAGGCTCCAAAACCACAGAGAAACCCTGTCTCGAAAAAACAAAAAAACAAAAAACAAAACAAAAAAAAGAAACGCAAGGCAAGTGTGGCGTGAGGCAGTGAAAACTGTAAAGCTGCTTTGATAGGAAGATGCTGGGCAGTGAGGTTGTTTTTAGTTTCAATTTCAATGCTGCTCCTTACATTGCTTTTAAACAACTTCAGCATGCTTTAGGCATTTTAAACTATTACTTCTATCTTTGCTTGGCTTTGAATAGCCAAATTACTTAATTCCACTAGATTTCCTTAATGCTCCTTATTTTCCAAATATCCTATATAATTCTAAATTATACTATATTATGCTAACAGGGGAAAAAAACCCTTCATATTTCTAAAGTGTTCTCCACTCAAAACCAGGCATGCAGCCTAGCTGATTTTAGTGATGTGACTCAATGCTCCAATGTGGGCAGAAAACATGAATTATTTTGTTTACCTTTAAAGCTGAAACCTCAGAAAATCCTACAGGAATGTCCTGACAGTAATCAATGGCTTTTCCCTCTGCACATTACTGTGGTATTGAGAAAAGGCAACACAATGAAATGAATGAACTTTACCAGGAGTTTACTAAAATTTCTAAAGATGTTTTAATAGATGTTCTAGAAGCAATTTCATAAATGTGAAAAACTTGAAAATGGTTTTCTTCTAAGACCCAATGGTCAATCTGCAAAGTTTAGCAAGAGAAAACTCTTTATCCCTAAAGCACCACAAACAACAATCACGACCTAGTATTCTGCTGTTAAGATCTTAACTGCAGTCAGCCAGGCATGATGGCTAACGCCTGTATTTCCAGCAATCTGCAAACTACAAGAGGAGAACTGACCTGAGTGTGAGATCATCCTGCCTCGTACACAACCTTATCTCAAAAACAAAAGCCGGGTGTGATGGCACACACTTTTAATCCAGCACTCGGGAAGCAGAGGCAGGAGGATCTCTATGAGTTTGAGGCCAGATCAGTCTACATAGCATGTTACAGGCCAGCTAAAGCTATATTTATAAAGTGAGGGCGTCTCAAAATAAACAAATAGATGATAGACAGACAGAAATACAAATAAAAACTTGATTTATGTTGATTGCTATTTATTTCTACCTTTTTGTCCCTAGCAATTTGATATGCTAACATAGTTGATGCGCGACTTATGCTTTCTGTTAAAATATAGGAAAAGATTCCCCAAGAATCAAAAATAAAAGCAGACCTAGAAACTAGTATATTACTGCCTCAGTTGACTCATTTATTATAAAAATAACTGGCAAAAATACCTCAAAATCATTTTTTTTTTACCAGTTCAAAGAAAAAAGAAGGAAGAAAATCAAAGCTTTCCTTTAGTTTGCCTGCTGCCGACAAGGCCCGGGTTCTCAGCAGAAAGGGAGTAGAATGTCTAAGGTATGGAGATGACACAGGCAGCAGTGTCTTCTCAACACTACTCATGGCAGTTATGACAGCATGCTTAAGACGCGCACAGGCTCAGGTCAGACGGAATCCCAACACATACATGTACATGAATGTGTGTGGCTGTGCATGCATATTTGTCTGTAAGAGTATGAAGCCAAACTGAATTAAGCATTTACTGACTGGACCGTCTCCCCCGTCTCTTATCGCCTATCTCTACCTCCTAGCTAAGGAGCTACTGGATATTGGCAACTAGTATCTGCTGGGGAAAAAAGTCGTTTTTTTTTAAGGGTGTGGCCCCTGGTAAATTGATCAAACTTTTCACACCACACGGATGATAGTCAGCAGCACACAGGCCGAACTTTATCACATCTTGAGGTGATATGAGCAGCGTTCTATCTCACAGATACCACTCTTAGGGTAAGGGTACAGTTCGGGAGTGTAACACAAGCTTAGCATGCAAAAGGCCCTAGCCAAAAAATACATACAGTAAAAACTAGATATTACTCCTTCTGGTCACTTATACATCTTATAAGAATCACAGTAAGTGAAAACATATCAAAAGTTGTCAGAATAATAACACTAAGTTTTCTAAGGTATTTTCTTCACCAAGGAAAAATGACCAAGATTTGATCCATAAAAAAAAAGAAAAGAAAAAGGAAAACAACTCTTTATCTTTATATGTATGTAGTGGGGTGTTCATGCGACTCGTGTGCAGGTGTATACTCATGTGTGTATGTGCACATGATGGAGGCCACAGGCTCAAGCACTGATACTGTTCCTCCATCACAATTCTGGGACAGGGTCTCGCACTAAGACTTCACTGATGTGGCCAGCAAGCTCCAATGACCTTCCTTTCTATCTCTACCTCCGGCCAGGACATATGACTGTTGAGTGACAGTTTCCTCCAAGTTTCAAACCTTTCGTGCTGCAGGGAAGGACTGTAAGCAGGAAGGTAAACCACTCGAAATAGCCTCAGGAAGTCCCTGAAACTGACCAGATCCCCTAGGCCCCTTCCTGGCAGAGAAAGTAATTAAAGCTGAGAGTCCCTCTCAGACAAGTCAGTCTGCCAAGACTCTGAGACCAGACCAGCGGCCTGGAAGCAGACACTAGCAGAGCTACCTGGAAGAGGCTTAAACCAACCGAGGCCCCTAGAAAAAACATTCTCCAAACTTTTGAGCTGCCTGTGGACTGTGCAGTGTGCTCCAGCTTCCTAGCTTTGTGAGCTGTCACCCATGCGGGGGTGGGCTTTGATGATGCAGCTTTCTTTGAGTCATTTTGCCTTTAGTCCTGTAAGTAACCCCTCACCCATATTTCTGTAACTCCTATGAAACTCATGGTTCACCAAGCTAGATTTTGGTGGTATCTGTCCTTTGGTTTGTCTCGGGTTCCCGATCTGAGGTGAGGTAAGCAGGCTCACGCGTGTGGCATGCATGTGTGCACACATGTGTGTGTTTTATCTCTCACAAAACAGCTGCTTATGTAGGTGCTGGGGAATCAAACCCCAGTCTTCAAGTTTGTATGGCGAGCAAGTTACCACCTGAGATACCACCTCAGCTTCAAAATAAAAAGATTTTAATTAAACGTATCTCTGAATAGTTCTCAAAGCAAACAGATATAGGCACAATGTCATTCTGACAGCTGCTCCAACAGAAGGCCATGTTACTTATCTCCCTACAAGATGAGGTAGCCAGCACAAAGTTTACCAAAAATGACTACTCTCCATCAAATCTTTACATCCAACTAACAATTTACAAAAAGTATGTGAGCCAGAGGAATAAATTAAATACAGACACAAGGGAAGAAGCATGGCACCCACCACACCTTTAATGCATCACTTGGGTGGTAGAGGCAGGCAGATCTCTGTGAGTGTGAGACCAGCCTGAGCTACAAAGCGAATTCCAGGACAGGCTTCAAAGCTACAGAGAAAGCCTGTCTCAAAAAGGTAAAAAAAAAAAAGAAAAGAAAAGTTGGCAACTACTCTCTAAAACTCTTAGATGTTTAGAAAGGGATCCTTGGGACTAGAGACAGCTCAGTAGTTAAAAACACTGGCTACTCTCCCAGAGGACCAGAGCTCTTTTCTCAGGCCCCACATGGAGGCTCACACCCATCTGCAGCTCCAGTTCTAAGGAATCCAGTGCTCTCCTCCAGACTCTGAGGCACAAGGTACACATGTATGCAAACAGACAAAACACCCGTACATATTAAATAGGATAATGACTTTTTTAATTATTAGGAACACTGAGGCTCGAGAGAAGGTCAGAGGTTAAGAGGTGCTCTTAGAGAAGGCCCAGGTGTGGGTCTCAGGACCCACATGCTGGCCCACAAACATCTGTAATGCCAGTTCCAAAAGATCCAACATGCTCTTCCAACCTCCGAGGAACCTAGGCACAAATGTGGTACAGATACAAACATGTAGGCAAAAAAAAACTCATATACACAAAAATAAATAAATAAATTAGAAAAAATTTTAAAAATTAATGGAGGAACTGGAGAGCGAGCTCAGTGGTTAAGAGCACTGGACACTCTTGAGGAAGACCCAGGTTCAGTCCCCAGAACCCACACTGCAGCTCACAACTGCCTCTTACTCCAGTTCCTGTTTCTTCTAGCTTTCATGAATACTGGGCATGCACCTGGTATACAAATACATACACAGGCAAAACTCATACACATAAAATAAAAATAAATCTTTAAAAAAGGGGAAGGGGGGGCTGGAGAGATGGCTCAGAGGTTAAAAGCATTGCCTGCTCTTCCAAAGGTCCTGAGTTCAATTCCCAGCAACCACATGGTGGCTCACGACCATCTGTAATGAGGTCTGGTGCCCTCTTCTGGCCTGCAAGCATACACACAGACAGAATATTGTATACATAATAAATAAATAAATAAATATTAAAAAAAAAAAAAAGGGGAAGGGGGGCTGGAGAGATGGCTCAGTGGTTAAGAGCATTGCCTGCTCTTCCAAAGGTCCTGAGTTCAATTCCCAGCAACCACATGGTGGCTCACAACCATCTGTAATGGGGTCTGGTGCCCTCTTCTGGCCTACGAGCATACACACAGACAGAATACTGTATACATAATAAATAAATAAATAAATATTAAAAAAAAAAAAAAGTTGTAATGGTTCGGTGAATGGTGGCACCTGCCTATGACCCCAGCACTCAGGAGGGAGAAACAAGATCACAAGCCCCAACCAGCCTAAGCTATAAGACCTAGTCATCCTGACTCAAACACTGCTAAAAATATTCTCCCTACTTGAGGCTTCTTCCATTACTTATAAACTTTATATTTACACTTTACAGGGCTGGAGGTGCAGCCCAGTTTATAAACTGCTTGACTACTGTTGCAAGCACCAGAGAAAACTAGATTGAATGGAGCAAACGTGTAATCACAGTACTTGGGAAGTAGAGACAGGAAGAGGGTCAGAAGTTCAAGGCCAACCTGGGTTATAGGAGCCTAATCTCAGAAATAAGGACAATCTTCCTTTTGATTAGACTTTAGGTTTTCAAGGCCCTGTCTCTTATGTAGCATTATTAATAAAGGTGCACCTTTATCTTTTTCTGATCTTGTTTTCCAACATACTCCATTAAACATCTGTCTTTTCTCCCCTGACTTGTGAAGGGATTTTCATTCCCACTGAAATTGCTAAGCAAAGGAAAGAGGATAAAAAGTAAGAAATCAATAGGGGGAAGGGAGAAAGAAGAGATACATAAGGGAAAATATATATATATATAATTATAAATAAAATATGCTATTATCAGGGGCTGGAGAGATGGCCCAGCAGTTAAGAGCACTGTCTGCTCCTCTAGAGGACCCGGGTTCAATTCTCAGGACCCATGAGGCCACTCACAACCATCTGTAACTCCAGTTCCAGGGATCTGACAACTTCAGAACAATGCACATATAATAAATTTAAATAAATTATTGTTTTAAAAAAGATACTATTATCAGGTTCCTGAGTGCCCACCATGTTTACAAAAGTATACAAGAAGTCAATGGCAAGCAGTATGGCTGCATATCTCTATGATATCTCTTAATGTGACTATCACTCATTTTCCTTGAAAATGGGAATTTTGCAAGTGAGCCTGAAACATCTCTTTTTAAAAATGAAATCAGATATATAAAACGTGAATCTATAAGATACAGCTGTGCTGACTAGTTTATATCAACTTGACACAAGCCACAATCATGTTGCAAGAGGATGAATCTCAATTGAGAAAATGCCCCCACCAGATTGGCCTGTGGGCAAGCCTGTGCTACATTTTCTATTTTTGTTTGTTTGTTTGTTTTTCGAGACAGGGTTTCTGTGTGGGACTCACGCTGGAACTCACACTGTAGACCAGGCTGGCCTCAAACTCATAGAAATCCACCTGCCTCTGCCTCCTGAGTGCTGGGATTAAATGCATGCATCACCACCACCCAGAACCTGTGGTACATTTTCTTGATTGATGTTTGATATGAGAAGGCCCAGATCACTATGGGTAGTGCCCCGCCCCGAGACTGGTGGTTCTGGATCATATAAGAAAGCAGGGTGGACAAGCCAAGAGGAGAAAGACAGCAAGCTGCTCTCCTCCATGGAGTCTGCTTCAGCTCCTGCCGCCAGGTTCCTGCCTGGCGTCCCTGCCTGGAGTTCCTGCCCTGACTTTCCTCAATGATAGATTGTTACCTAGAAGAGAAGGAAGAAATAAACCCCTTTCTTCTCAAGTTGCTTTTGGTCAGGGTGTTTCATCACAGCAATAGAAACCCTATCTGAGACAATAGTTCTTTGTTCCATTAGAGACCATGTACCAGAAAAAGGAAACTAGCCTCCATCAGTCATCATCATCATCATCCAAACGCATACCTTTTCTTTTCAGCCAGATTAGCGCCTTCGTCCTTCAGCTGCTTGCTCTTCAGTTTGCAGCCTTCCTGGAGGGTTTCCTTCCTCCGTTTGCTGGCATGAACCCAGCTCCCATCCTCGTTCTCAGCCGCATCCTTCTCATCGGCAGCTTCAGCTTCAAACTGCTGCGATGTGGCCTTGGATACCTTCTCACCAATCTTCCTCTTCCACCCAAAGGAAGCCATTCTGGAAAATTTCAGAAACCGCTTTAAAATGCTGCAAAGGTACTCTAATGACCAGGTGGAGACAGACTGACACAAGGAGACCACAGCCTTGCTAGCACCTCCTCAGGGATCAAGGGAATAACCAAGAACTCTAAGACTTCATAGATAGCACCTGGGCACTATTGTTTACCTCATTGCCTAATGGATGTGTGTGCTCTAGCAGACTAACCCTGGATCCCAACAGGCCTCTGCCAATTTATACAGAACCCACGACAGATTAAAGCAGGATAGTAACACATCAGATGTGGCAATGGCAAGCAGAACCTGAAGAAAAACATAACTGTTTGGATGAAAGAATAAACCACAACGCTGGCTGAACAACTGACAATATAAGTCACTCCTGTTTTTCAGTTGTTTTAATAGTATGATTGAATTTCCAAAAAAAAAAAAAACCTTTCCTTTAAGAACTACAAGCAAAGTGTTTATTATAAAATTGAATGAGAGTCTGAATACAGCTGTCCTAGAACTAAAAATTCTAGCTCAGAGTGGATTTGTGATCCTCCCATCTCAGCCTCCCATGTGCTAACTACAAACGTGTGCCGCTACACCTGGCTATAGAATAGTTTTTAAAGATATAAACAGGTAATGACTCAACAAAACTTTTGGGTAAGTAAATATATATATATATAATGGCTTTGTAAATCTATCATGATATTCAAAAGCTAAGGAAAAGAAAGGGCGGCTGATAGAATAAAGATGAATACTGAAAGTCTTCAACAGTACTCACTGACAGGATTAACTAATACATCCAGTAATTCCCTAGCTACACAGGTGGACTTTAAGATACAGAAGAATCCGAGCCAGTAGTGGTGTCCCAGGCCTTTAATCCCAGCACTTGGGGGGGTGGGGCATTATCAGGTGGATCTCTGTGAGTTCAAGGGCAGCCTGGTCTACAGAGTGAGTTCCAGGACTGTAGCACAAATTCTAGTTGGTCTTAATTAATCAAAATAAAGAGTCGGATATTGGGCTAAAGCTGAAGATCAGAGAAGCAGAGCAGTAAGCCACTAGAGAGACCTTTTATGTCTACCAGTGCTGAGACTTGAAGGGGCAATCCTCAGACTAACCAGACTGCACTGTGTCTCTCAAACCTCAGACTCCACTGAGCTATCACCTCCTCCTTCTATACCTCTCTTTGCCCAGCCGTATCACTCCTGTCTCCACCTCCCTAGTGCTGGGATTAAAGGCATGGGATTCCAAGGGCTGGGATCACCTTTGTGTGAGTTCTATTTCTCTTCTTAGACAGATTCAATCTTGCGTGGCTCAGGGTAGCCTTGAGTCTTGGGATTAGCTCTGCACTCTAATCTTCAAGCAAGCTTTATTTATTAAAACACAAACAAAATATCACTATACAGGCCATCAGGGCTGTTACATAGAAAAATCCTGTCTTGAAAAACCAAGATAAATAAATAACTGCATATCTTATACGCCATGTAGCTTATATGCTGTGTATATTCAGGAGTGTCTAAGATTCTATCCATTCTTAGAGGAATCTGTAACCTTAAGGAGACAAGCAAAAAGCAATAAATCAGAGGTCTTTTGAAATTATCAAACAATCGGTATTTAGAGAGGGAGGAAGGAAGGCAGGCAGGCAACGGTAAGTTCCTAGCAGTATAAAGGGATTCGTTACTGATGCACGTGACTGAAGTGGAATATAAGTAAAGACAGGAGGAGGAAAAAGTGAGGGTGGATAAAAGCCATTCCCACACAAAATCCCAAGTTACTATCAGCCTTGAGAAAATTGTGGGTCACAGGCCTGTTACTACACTAGAGAAAACGCATCCGGTCACCGCAAGCACCAAGCACATGGGCGGCTGCAGGCAAACCACGTGCTTTCCACAGAGCAGTGAATTTTGGGAAATCCTGAGTGCATTGTGGAGTATAACCTGCACTAGGAAATTAGGACAATGGGAACTTCCTCCTTGGCTTCATCATGTCATGGGGAAATGTATTTCCTCTGTCTGAAAAAATCACTTTATATATCCCAGGAGGAGACCAGGAAATGGCTAAAAATAGAAGAATGGTTACTATGGATCACAAATCCAGAGGCACAGGGTGAAGACAGCCTGGGGAAATGGATGCTTGGGGTGCCTTCAAAAGATACTAAAACAGAAGTAGGCGAGGAGCTGGTGGTGGTGGTTGCTCTCTTGCTTTTATGACTATCCCCAAAAGTAATGACAAAGATGGTCACGTTATCTGGTTTCAACTTCCCAAATGGACCTTACTTTACCAATTACCAATCACTGGTCAAATCTGTTGGGAGAAGCTGAAGATTGGATGAGGAGAAAAAGAATGAAGGGCCCTCGTGTGTGTGTGTGTGTGTGTGTGTGTGTGTGTGTGTGTGTGTCGCAATAGAGGCTACCGAGTCACGCAATCTATATGAGGGGCATTGTAATAACATGCCAGTTACATCTCAACTAGACTGTTTTCATTTTCAACTACTAGTTCCTTGTACCTCTAAGATCGTGTTTTTAATTAGCTTATCACTAAAAAAAAAAAAACCCTAACAAGAGGGGCTTTGGTAGATCTGGACTTGGACGGAAAAGGCGCCAAGATCCTAAACACTTTTTTTCACCAGGATTAAGAAGCCAAGTGAGTTAAAAAAAAAAAAAAAAAAAAAAACAACTGTACAGGTTTCGCGTTAATGCACGATTCAAGTCTGGTGTTAAAGTCAACATGTTCTACAGAATCAATGAGTGGGATCAAAATTCTAAACAATGGCACCTGCGTTCTAAATTTATGTACAACGATCCCCACAGAGATCGCTAGACTTGACACTTGACCCAGCCACAAGCTGGCGGGTGCTTGCGACAGAGTAAACGTTGTCTTGCACCGACTGCGTGAGAGGATGCGGCGCCCAGGATGGAAAAACACCGGCTGGGACGTAGAGCATCCCACCGAGCAGAAGAGACGTATTCGGAGAAGAGACGAATTAAAAGACACGGTTTATCTCAAAACGCTACCAAAGGAGAATTCATTCCCCTTCCTAGGCCGACAATAACCACGAGCCCGCAGCCGCAGCTCCTCAGGCCACCGGCCACCGCGCCCCGCGCCCGGGACAGCAGCAAACCTGCGGGCTCCGTGGACCTCACCGGGCCGCGCTCGCCCCCCTCTCCCGCACGCAGCACCCTCTCGCCTCGCTTCCCTCCCCTCTGTCTTCTACCGCCTACTCGCAGTTACCTGAAAGCCACTCCGTGGTCCCGTGTTTACATTCCACGTGCCCTTTGGCACCGGAAGCAGAAATGATCCCGCCGGCCCCCTAACAGACCTTGCCTGCCTGTGCGTTTTAATTCTCAATTAAATACGCATGAAGTCGTCCGGGGACGTTCGAACAACCCAGAAAAGCGGATAGAAGAAGAGGACTTTCTTATCCGCCAGCACCTTCAACAAGCCCCCTGATCCCAGAAGTCACTGCGGCGCCCAAGGTACTATGGGATTTGTAGTAGGGCCACCAGACCAGCGCGCCCTCTAGCAGCAGCCGCGAGTGGCTGACTTGGGGCAGGAGGCTCGGGCAGTAATCATTTGTAATACACACAGTCATCAGGTGAGGGGCTTAGACTAGCCTAGCCAGGCCTAGCAGGTGAGGGCCAGTGAGACGCAGAAAAAAGAGGAAAAAACTGAGCTGGAAACAAGTTCAAGGGACCTGCGCTGACTAATTTTTGTCAACTTGACACAAACCTAAACATGGCTGGCAAGAGGGAATCTTAATTAGGAAAATGCCTTCATAAGACTGGCCTCTAGGTAAATCTGTGGGGGTATTGTCTTAATGATTGGTGTGGGAGGACCCCATCCCTACCCCCACCCCTCCCATGATAAATGGTTTCATCCTCCAGGCAGGTGGTTCCTGGTCGGTATTAGGAAGCAAACTGAGCAAGTCAGGAGGAGCAAACCAATAAGCAGCCTTCCACCAGGGCATCAAATTCCTTCCTACCTCCCAGTTCCTGCCCTTCTTGAGTTCCTGCCCCTGCCTTCCTGCTACGACGTGGAACTATAAACTGAAGTAACCCTTTCCTCCCCAAGTAGACTCTGATCGTGGTGTTTTAGCCCAGCAATTGAAAACTCAGACGCAAGCTGATCAGGGAGAGCCAAGGCTAAACTGCAGACTTCCAAGTGAGAATCTACAACACAGCGTGCAAGTAGCACTGGGCCATTTCTTACAAGAATATTACAGGCAAATGTTAACACTGGTGTATGCTGAGGAGACCCATTTTTGGAAACTACGCTTCTTCAACCTCAGCACTTAGCATTTCTTACCGGTTAGTTATTTTTTGGGAGAAACATTTTAGGGTGCTGAGACGCCATTAAGTAACACTCCCCATGCCCCAGTCACGAACAGGACCAACAAACTGTTTCTCTCAGAAATATCAAACATACCCTGGAAGAAAAATCCTACCCCCATCACTGGCACCAAAAGCACTGACTCAAGGCTGTAAAGGCTTGCTGCTCCTGCAGAGGGCTCAGTTCTCAACACTCCAAGGTCTGTGCAGCACACCATAACTCCAGCTAAGGGATCTGTCCCCCCACCTCCGGCCTCCATGCTAATATGCAGGCAAAACACTCCATAATGAGATCTGGTGCCCTCTTCTGGCCTACAGGCAGAATACTGTATCCATAATTAATAAAATCTTTTATATGTAGATAGATATATATCAGGCGATGGTGGCACACACCTTTAATCCCAGCACTCTGGGAGACAGAGACAGGCGGATCTCTGTGAGTTCGAGGCCAGCCCGGTCTACAAAATGAGTATCAGGAAAGCCAAGGCTGATACAGAGAAACCCTGTCTCAAAAAAAAAAAAAAACTCTTCACAAATTCAAGCCAGTGTTTCTTAGCCTATATGAATTAAGACCCTTCCATCATCCATCACCAACATTCTTAGATGTTGCCATTTCTCACAAACGATGCTGCATTGGTTGAAGGCAAGGATGCGAAGCTGCAATGGCAGTGATGCAGTCCTCCATCACACCCCTACAGTGTAACTCTGGGGTACAGTGTTCTTCTGAGATGAGGCCTGTGGTACCTGGCAAGACTCCAACTTTCAGGCTCACTTTAATAAACCAATTATCCCGGCTTCCTCAAGGACCTTGCTGAATGATGGCCTTTATTTTTCTACCGGACCAAGTACTTTGCTGCTACTGAGAGTAGGCTGGACAAGACAGCCCAGCGGTTGAGAACACTGGCTCCTGCTTTGCCGGAGACCCAAGTTCAGTTCCCAACACCACCACGTGACGGCTCACCCTAGGGGATCCCAACACTGTGTTCTGGCCTCTGCAGGTGCCTGCGCACAATCACCTACACACCACTAAGAATAAAATCAGTTCTTCAAGGCTATTATAAGTTGAAGTTCTACTTCCTTGCGGAACACAACTTGTTTTGGAGCCACTGATGAACTTATTATTCACACTTGGGTATTTGACCTTTTCTTGAAATGAGCAAAGCAAGGGGTTCGTGAGATGACTCAGCGGGTGAGGATGCTTGCTGCTGAACAGGATGATGAGTTCCATCCCTAGAGTGCAAAGAGAGTTGTCTGGCCTCCATATCTGTGCTACGGCATGCAAACACACACACTCTCTCTCTCTCTCTCTCTCCATTTTTCTTAGAAAAGGAACTCTTGTTTCATGAAAAACAGCTAACACTGTCTGTACCAATGATAAAATTATAGCGATCTTGACAGTTTCCCAATACGTCTAGACGTGGAGATAATGGTCTCAGATGCAATTTTTATTTATAATTTGACTACGTTCATTAACTCTTTCAATGGTTGTAAAGTAAGCCAGTATTCTCAAAGTAACCAGGGCATGGCTGGTAGCCAGCCTCTAAAATGGGCTTTAGTGCTTCCGAGCCCTGGTATTCTTCCCACGATGTGGCAGAATTGGTCTGTATCCTCACTCTCATTAATCACAGTAGGCACAGTGGTGGGGGCATGTTCGTCCTGGATGGAGGTGACGTGGTCACATTCATTGCAACACCGAATACCCTGAAACACTAAACACCCACCAAGTCCACACTTACATTTGTTGTACTTTAGTGCATATGTGTGTGTCTCCACCCATCCCTAACAAGATGGATGGAGCAGGATTTGTATCTTGGGAGTCGTGGTCATGTTTGTCATGAAGGTTTCACAATGGCCATCTGGGGGAACGAATAGTACTTGAGGCTCTGTGCCTTCTAGGTCTCTCAGGGTGGCTTAACTTTGAGGTCCTCTACTCCCGTAACGGCTTGGCAACCGCCTCCAAGTCACTAAACATCCTCTCAATATTTGTTACTATTTATTGGCATTTACAGCAGAACTTTATTTATTCATAGTAAATAAGACCGCTTAATAGATGCTGCTCCACAAGACAGTTTCTTGTGCAAATCTGCAGAGAAGGCCTAGAGAAATGAGTTCTCCAAATGTACTTTGCTGTTCATAAGACTCTGCGATGCGGCTTTGCTGTCTTGAGTATTTAGAAAGTCAGCAGTCCAGCAAAAGCCCCAAGCGTACGAAGGGTTTTAGATTTACTAGCAACTGTATTCGAGCAGTGACGGATTGCTGCCCAGGGTTTGTGACCAGGATGTGACAGCTGCTCAGCGTTTCTGCTTGCATCTAAGTATTTTGTTTAGATGGCTGATTTCTAGGTGAAATCAAATTTACGAGAGACGAAAAGCAGTGTTTTGAGTACTAAACTATAATCAAGCACAATTTTCTATTTCAGTCCACGAAGGAGCCCAGATACTCAGCTGTGTGCGAACCAGTGAACCTCCACCTATCACACCTACATTGAACAAGAAAGACAAACCAGGTGAAAAATGAATGTCTCTATTTATTATGCCATCTTTCTAAATCCAGGTACTCTGGGCAATCATACATAAAGCACAAAGATTGATTCCACCCAAAACCAACTTACAGCTCGGCTGTGGGTGGATTTCATTCATCTTGTCGGAGCCCACAATGAACGGGGGAGAGGAAGGAGAAAAGGAGAAGAAAGATTTAGACATAGTTTTCCTTCATTCCCAAGACGCCGCTTGGGACACAGATCTTACACACCCCAGTTCATTTGTGAATGATATCAAAGATCCAAAGGATGGTGTCAGGAAGGGAGAGAATTGATATAAAATTATCTAAAACTCCAAAATACTACAAAAGCATCTTGAGAAAAGATATAATCAAATTAAAAGCAATGGTGTTTATTTCAGTGAAATTATTTTAAATTAGATATATTAAGCTCCCACATGTCCCAACTTGGTAGAAAAGTTCCTTTCGTGAGAAATCAATTTTAATGGCAAATTTTTTACATACCAGCAAAATCTGTTATATTTAAAACTATGTATACAGTACTTTTCTGGCAAAACCTTATACAGCTTTCAGTTGTCAAGACAAAGTAAAAATATGGTTGCATAAAATCACAAAAAATATAAATTGCTGAAAAGATAATAAAAAAGATTAAAAATCATTTGCATTAACTCCCCTTACATGTTCAATATAAGAATTTGCAAACTACATTTGTGAAAATTCTGTTGCTAGCTTGACATACTTAACTGAAAGTTGTCATTTCAAATATCCTAGCTTTAAAAAAAACTGACTGCAATAGTCTGCATTTATCATCCTGTTTATACAAGTGCAATATTTAAATATCTTCAAAATAAAACTCGGTAACTAAAAGGAATCACAGAATAACTTATAAAAGAAGCAAAGTTTACAAAATTAACAATTTTTAGAAGGTCCTATTTCATTGGTTCCTCCTTTTGTGCCTCTCCCCCCCAGCAGTTTATAGAGATATTCCTTAGTCCTATTTACAAATCTGTAACTTCAAAAATGCAGTCTTCCGTCCTTCACATCGGGAACACAATGCTGCATTCGGACAGCATGAGTGACGTCAGTAACCCCAAACAGAGGACACACACACAGGTATAAATACAGTTTGGAACTCATATAAATGGAGTCTCCATTACTTTATACAGCATTCAAATTGGAGTTGAATAAAACAAGCCCTGAACAAAAAGAATCATAGTTTTTGTTCGGAATTCAGTGCATAAACTATAGAGTCATCTTTTATGCAAGCTATCATGACCTCCAAATTCACTGCCATCTGGTTACATAAGTGCTCAACTGATTTGGGGAGTGAGGGGACTTTAAATGAATGCAGTGAAAAAAAGTCTGTCCTAAAAAAAGGGAAGATGATTAATGTTTAAAGAAAAAAGTAGTTTTGCATTGCTGGGATCAAACCCACAAACTGGGTGTGCCCCAGGCAAGCACTACCACTGAACTAGAGCCTCGGACTCAATTTAAATTTAAAAGAAGCCAGATATGGGCAATACGAAATGAATAGTTAGCTCATCAAATATCAGCTTTGTCTTATGAAATTTTAAACCTTCATTTACAACTATTATGCTATGCTATCACTCAACGGGGAGGTATATAAATCAAAGATCTAAGAAAGATTAAACTCCTTTAGCAGCTAATATTTTAAAAATTAAAACCTGAAATAAACTTGACCATTTTGAAGAACTGATTTCTTCTACACTTTTTCAAAATAATATTAACCTGATTAAAGAGCTACAACTGAAATCGGACTGTAACTTAAATGGGATTCCGGACAGGTAAGAGATAAATATGGAAGACCATGCACTATGTGGAAATTACTGATTTTATAATGGATTCAAGAGTTCCTTACAGGACGATAGCATTATTTTTAGGAGATGCTAAAAGTGCTTAGGGGGTTATTGTAGAAGTGAACTTAGGACTTTGGAATCTCTGAATATAGAAATTCCTTGGGTTTAGAGGCTTACAAGCTAAAGAAAAATTTTAAATTGAGCCTGTATCTGATATGACTTGCCACACAAGTGCTTAGGGCTGGTATGTGTATCTTAAACTCTCAATGGTTCAGAACAAAATCATACATACATTCAAAGATATATGCATATCTATGCTTTTGTACATATATGGACCTAAAGAGCAAATGCAGCCAGAGCGGCTGTTGGAACTGAGTCAGATACACGTGCAAGCGCTATACTCTTTCAACTGTCCTTTTTTAAAATACGTCCAGAATAAAATCAGGGGTTAAAAATCCAATCCAAGCATTCGAAGCTTATAAAAGACTTCCTTTCTATGCACTAAGTCAATTTTAAAAATACACAATCAAGTGACATTCAGTACTGTCATCACGATAGCCAGAAGACTCTGTTGACGGTGACAAAAACATGATTCAGTACAGTATGGGCACTCGACTCGTGGATCCAAAGCAGCACTTCATACACAAAACATGAGGGGGAAATTGCAGAAGTGAACTTGGGTTTGGAGGCTTACAAGCTAATGAAAATTTTTAAATTGAGTCTGTATCTGCTATGACTTACCACACAAAATAGCATTTTAAGAAGGGTACGGAAATAGTTCACAATGTTACCAGAAATGGAAATAGTAAATATTTAAGAAGCTAAGGAGCCCAGAAAACAGAATCACCTAAGGTCTATGGGGATTCTAGGCAAATAATTCATGTAGCAAATATAAACCACATCAACATATATGAAGGCTTTTATGGTAAATTTATGGCCTACACAGCCCTGCTGTACCAAATTAAAATGGTCAAAAATCAAGTGAGCCTGATCCTACAATCCATTCTGTGTATATTATGATATATGTACCTATTGAATAAGGGACAACAGAATGGTCCCAGTTCATTTCTGCACATAGGCTTCTAATTATCAATCATTTTCCAATCCCTGTGCAAACTGCATTCCAAAAGGCCAATCCTTAGTTATAATCATATATATATATATATATATAACTTGGTAAGTGGAAGTGTTTGGCTATTATTTATTATGCATGCTTATTGCATCAAAGAAATAAGCAAAGTTTTAGGTTTACTGGGCAAGAATTTTAATTAGATTTGCACACATCTCAAAAAATTCTATTGTGTGACTTCCTGGTCTTGGAGCGAAGTCAACAGGAGAAGAGTCGAGCGAGGTCACAGATGAGGTAAGAGAAACTTCTGAGGGTTTTCCTTGAGCCTCAGCATCAGAGTCACTCCTTTGGCAAGATCGGTAGTTGCTGATGGATCCCGATCTCTGTGGAGTAGCTGTCCCAGATTTGGCTTCTGTAATTTCATCTGGTGGAAAAGAATTTGAACATGTTACTCTTTCTCCCTCAAGTGTTCCAACAGTATGGGTCAGACTCTTTAAGTGAGATTACTGACCAGCTCCCAGGAGCACGTTTCTCTTAAATACATGCTCAAATGGGGGCAGTGTGCCTGGAGTAAGCCACTCAGCATCTCCACACAGCACGAAGAATGCCTATGATGGCCAGTCTACACAGGTACATAAACTACCACTCTTGTCTTTTATGCTGATTTAAGAGCCAGGAAACTAATATCCTGGGTTTTAATAAAAATCCCCTAGCACTAATATTCTTTTCTATTAAGACCACAGAATTAATCACTTGAAATATAGAAGGTATCTCGGAAATCATTTCACGCAAGAACCATTTATTATACTGATAGGAAACAAAGCTAGAAAAGTCAAGTGATTTGTTCAAAGAAACAAATGAGCAGAAAGCTTCAGTAGCTCGGGTGCTCCACTCTCCTGACTTCAGTTCAGTGCTTTGTGCACTGCAGTCTCTCATATTCACTTAAAAGCATAGCAGGGAAACAATTCCAATAAGCAAAATCAGAAAAGACCAGGCCTAGTGGTACGGGCCTTCAATCCCAGCTACTCGGGAAGCTAAAACCAGGATGACCCTAAGTTCGGAGTTCAAGGACAACCTGGGTAGACTTCCCTCAAAATAACAAGTAAAAAGGGGGTTGGAGTTAGAACTCATTGAGAAGTACCGGTTTCATCTCTAGTACCACAAAAGTATCGCTAAAAATAAAATCACAGAGAAACTAAAGAACAATCACAGAGAATGAAATCTAAGTAGAACTAAAATACTATAACAGAGGAAGTTGGAGAGATGGCTCAGCAGTTAAGAGCACTGCCTGCTCTTCCAAAGGTCCTGAGTTCAATTCCCAGCAACCACATGGTGGCTCACAACCATCTGTAATGAGATCTGGTGCCCTCTTCTGGCCTGTAGACATACACACAGACAGAATATTGTATACATAATAAATAAATAAATAAATATTTCTTTTAAAAAAATACTATAACAGAAATATAGAAACAGCAAATTTCATATAGTTGGTCAAGCCCAAGAGTGGATATAACTAAGACTGCAAAATTATCTAAATACCGAGAAACAAATAATACTCGTGCCTGATCTCAAACTGTATTGGTATATGTTAGCTGGCAGGGACATGCTATCCAGACATCTGTGCATGGTGCACACCTGTAACCCAGCATTCAGAGATGGAGCAAAGAGGACCGACTCTTTAAAGCCAGGCCAGCCTACATAGAAGACCCTGCCTCAAAAATCAATCAATCAATAAACAAATAAAAAGTCAATCAATAAATCAACAAGCCGACTATCAGGTTGGTCAGTGTATATCATAGCTCAAGCCTCTGTTTTTCTTATACTCTGTAGGTGCTGTCTTTGAGTCTATACGTAATAATTCTAGATATCCTCCCATAGATACTGGTATAAGTGATTTGGAAGAATAGCCATAATGTAGTATTTAATTTTAAAAGTACTTAATGGTGAATAAAACTACAATAACATCGACATTTACTTTTAAATAAAAAATTTATGTTGACAAAATGAACCTTACAAAGTGACAGAAATATGAAAGAGAATTATCAGTTTAGGATTAAACTGTATATTTTTTTAAACTAATGCATTATTTATTTTTGGAATTTGCCATGTGATACTTTGAGGCTTTGATGGACCAGGGTGGGTGACAGAAGCCACAAAAAAAAGCCAAACTGAGGGTGTATTTATATAGATGAAGATAGCAGGTTCTAGAACGATCTAAAGAGCCAGCTGGTAAACACGTGGCTGCTGCCATCCCAGAGCCGACTGTAAACTGTATATTTTTAAAAAGTTTTCAGGATAATAATCATTTTCTACTTTGGGAGAAATGGTAATGGTGACTAAAGCCAGTGTTTTGTGTATGCAAGGCAAGAAAGAACATCACTACTGAACTACATCCCTAGCCCCAAAATGATAATCTGTTAAAGAACATTGTTCTACATGGAACAAGAATAATAGGACTCACAATCGTCAGTGTCAGTGTCATGTTTACTATTACTTACCAGGAAAAAGGCAGGAAGCTTCATGAGACAAAGGTTGAGGTGGGGAAGGCAGTGGGGGAGGGGATAAAAACAAAGCACACGGAGGAAAGGGTCACGCTGGGGGCCGGGAGATCAATGGCTCCGTGGATAAACAGCCCACTACACTGCATCAGGACCTCAGTTCCCGTCCCCACACCCATGGAAAAGTCAGGCCAGGAGGTGAACATCTGTAACCCTGGCACTGGAGCCTGGAAATGAGAAGATCCCTGGGCTTGCTGGCCAGTGAGTCTGACCTAAAGGGCCACTTCCTCTTCGGAAAGAGACCTTGTCTCAAAAGTGAGATGCAGAGTGATAGAGGAAGGCAGTCCGCATTGAGCTGTGCTGCTCCCACCCATGCACACATGGGTGAGTGCGCCAAAACACACCTGCGGAGGGAGGGAGGGAGAGAGGGAGGGAGGGAGGGAGGGAGGGAGGGAGGGAGGGAGGGAGGGAGGGAGGGAGGGAGGGAGGGAGGGAGGGAGGGAGGGAGGGAGGGAGGGAGGGAGGGAGGGAGGGAGGGAGGGGGGAGAAAAGGTATTGCCATATTGAAACTTATTACTTTGCATGCTTAGTTTTAATTAAAAACAAAACAAATGACTATAAACCAAATTAGGTAACGAAGTCTATCTGTGGGTCTGTGGGTACATACCATCAATACTACGGAAATCCAATAAGTAAGTCCGACTGTCCACCTGGTATAGCTGTAGACTCATTTTGGAAAATGTGCTTGTCACAGGATTCTTCCTTCGTACACGCAAATAATAAGGGTTTACAACCTAGCATTTGATAGGAACAAAAACAATGATACATCAAATCAAATCTTCTATTAAAGACTTTTGTCCAGAGGTTCATCAAATGTGTTAGGTAGAATATTTGCCTTCTTACCTTCCATTCATAATCCAATTGCTTGATTGCTCTACAAACTTCTGCCATGATATCATTTGGTCGACTTTGACTTCTAATTCCCAAATGCCATTTTGCTTTCCGTACACCTTGGTGTTTGGATTTCTGTGGGTTTAATTCATCAAGGGTATGCCGTGCCCTTGGTGTTTCAGCAACCAAGAATGGTACTCTTTCAGGATGCGGCCGAGTTAAATGGTGATCATCGAGGAAAGAATCAGGGGGGCTTGTTGCCAAGTAGAAATCTTTGGCTTCGTTCATTATTCTCCTGTTGTCTATTATGAGATGGTAGGCAACCGCCAGTGGGTCCTGGTGATTTCTGTTGTACAGGCAGCTGAGAACCTCCTCTTCTGAGCATTCAAACTTCTCACACACTTCTTTTAAGGCTTCATCATCAATCATGGTTGAACTGTATGATGGATCCTCAGGAAACAGATATTTTGGAAGGTCCTGTTTAAACCATTCATGTTCCCTAAGAGAAAACAGCAGTGTGCGGAGGATTTTGAGTAAAGCCAAGAATAAAAATAATGCCTTTCAAGAGCTTAGGGTATGAATTAATTTACACTTATACCCACACTACATTACTACCTTTTAACTCTTTTCCTCTTCCAGCTCACACTTTATTGAATATACTAAAAAAAAAATGTTCTAACTTGCCACTAATTTTGAAGGATTGATGCAGCCAAGTAAAAAGGTATGTCTACTCAAATGACAAAATAGTTTTCTTCAGCTCAGAAAGAAATAATCTTGTGTGGCTTCACTGTTATACTCTTGTTTATACTGTTTCGTGTTACATGAAAAGAACTTAGAAACAAAAACACTACGCAATATCCTGAGTTCTTACTGTGTACTTAATTTTATGATAAGCAATTCATACATGTAAAATCTATCCTCCTCCTCACAACCCAGTTCCGTATGACTCAAAAGGCCCTTCTCTGAATGATTCCCGATTATATTATTTAATTGCATATGTAAAAGTATAGGGAACCATATCAAGAACTATGCTAAAACTCAGAAAACAAAAACAACAACAAAAACCACAGAGGAAAACGCCCAAAAGAATAATGGTTATCATCTAAGTGAAAGACATAAAAGCATTCTTTTATTCTCTTGAGTTTTGTTTGTTTGTATTGTAATTTTAACAGTGTATGTTTGTTTCTTTCCAACTGGAGACTGGTTTTTGAGACTGAATCTCACTATGTAGCCCAGGCTGGAATCGAAGTCACTATCATCCCCGCCTGAGCTTCCCAAGTCCTGGGATTACAGGTGTGCACCACCATTCACAGCGCTTTCTATCATACTTTCATTATGAAAAACTGCGTAAAACATATGCAAACATACTTCTCACGTAGATATTTTACAGTATCAGTTTAAGAGAATGAGGTTAAAGCCATGCCCTCTGCCACTTGGGATCTCCTTTCAGCAGGTTTGGTTTGGTTTGGTTTAGTTTTTTTGTGACAGGGTTACTCTACATAGCCCTGGCTGTCCTGAACTCACTATGTACACTATGTAGATCAGGGTGGCCATGAACTCACAAAGATCTGCCTGCCTCCACCTCCCAAGTGCTGAGATTGAAGGTGTAGGCCAGCACCACCTCGCTTCAGCAGAACTTTTAGCATAAGAAGTGAAAAAAAATAAAGCTTACATCACCTGATGAAGGTTAATGTTCAGAAGGATGCCTATATGTTTTTCTTTGGGTTCTCTTTCTTATTTAGCTTCTCTAAGAACCCGAATTATAGGCTCAATGTCCTTTATTTATGGCTAGAAACCAAATATGAGTGAGTACATCCCATGTTCCTCAATGGGTTTTTGATCCTACTGCACCTATTGGTTTTGTGGGAGCCTAGGCAGTTTGGATGCTCACCTCACTAGACCTGGATGGAGGTGGGTGGTCCTTGGACTTCCCACAGGGCAGGGAACCCTGATTGCTCTTTGGGCTGACGAGGGGGGGGGACTTCGTTGGGGGAGGGGGAGGGAAAGGGGAGGTGGCGGTGCGGAAGAGACAGAAATCTTAAATAAATAAATAAATAAATAAATAAATAAATAAATAAATAAACAAACAAAAATTAAAAAAAAAATAAAGCTTAGCCGGGCGGTGGTGGCGCACGCCTTTAATCCCAGCACTCCGGGAGGCAGAGGCAGGCGGATCTCTGTGAGTTCGAGACCAGCCTGGTCTACAGAGCTAGTTCCAGGACAGGAACCAAAAAGCTATGGAGAAACCCTGTCTTGAAAATCAAAAAATAAATAAATAAGTAAATAAATAAATAAATAAATAAATAATAAAGCTTAAATCCACATATAATCCTCTTCCTGCTTATTCTAATGCTTTCTTTTTTTTTTTTTTTTTTGGTTTTTCGAGACAGGGTTTCTCTGTGGCTTTGGAGCCTGTCCTGGCACTAGCTCTGTAGACCAGGCTGGTCTCGAACTCACAGAGATCCGCCTGCCTCTGCCTCCCGAGTGCTGGGATTAAAGGCGTGCGCCACCATCGCCCCGCTCTAATGCTTTCTTATTTATTACCCCTATATGCACAAAATTTTTCTTTCTTTCTTCCTCCAGTACCAGAAAAATGTGTAGTCTAGTCATCAGGATATCAACAAATTAAGGAAAACAAAAATAAGGGGGGGGGGGTGAGATAACAGTGTTGGCAGAACAAAGTCTCCAGTACATACTCTGAGTGTTCATGAGAAACGGCTCACCTCAACTTGAGAAGCCAATCTGTCACCATCCCTTCTGCCTTATTAAAACTATTAGGTTCAACCACAAACAATGCAACATTACCAATAAAACTCAGTTTCCTAGGACTCAAAGCATACTGCTAGGGAAAAAACTACATCATTAATAAAATGAAATTTCTCTCACGTCTTGAGATTCAAAACGGTAGGAAAGCCCGCTGGCCTGGAATTACCTGATATCTTTTACTGTGGCCCTCTTCATGGCATCCACCTGTAGCATATGCTTCAAAAGGCTGATCACAGAGGGATTGAGATACTGCGGGGTGTAAAATATCCCATCACAGATCTTCTTAAACAGAGTTGGCACATGGTCGTCATCAAAGGGGAGGGTTCCACATAGCAGGGCATAGAGGATGACCCCGCTGCTCCAGATGTCCACCTCAGGACCTGCGTACAATCTGAACAGGGGTGCAACTGCATTAATCAATAATCAACCCTCGTCAAACACAAATATTTTATGAAGACTACAAGAAAATCAGTTTTAAAGAAATCAGTGATCAGAACATGGTGTTTATAGCTGCACATCATGCATAAAGATGTAAATATCAGTATTACCTTTTCAAAGTTAAGATATTTTGTATATTATGAGCCATGGGAAAAACTGCTTTGCTACCTTACTTTGACCCTCAAAGGGTCCCACCAATAAGCCCAAAACTTGAACCATCATGCTCAATGTTGAATTTGAGCCACAGAGATAAAACACTGTTTTTCAATGACTTTTATTTTGTGCATGTATGTATGTGCGTGCACACACGTCTGTGTGTGCCATGTGCATATCTGTGCGTGTGCATAGTGAGTGTGGAGGTGAAAGGACAACTTGGTGGGAGTCAGTTCACCCCTTTGACCTTGACACAAGTTTCTGGGATCAAACTCAGGTCATCATTCTTGGCAGCAAGCACCTGACCAGCTGTGCCATCCCGCTGGGCCAAGATTAAATTCTGTACTGACAGACTCTGGACCCATTTCTCCTAAAACCCTCATGTCAAAGCTCAAAGAGCTCGAGGCTGTGGAAGCAAGCCACGGTAAGTGGGATTCTCAGAGCTCTCTAGACTTCTCCAAAGCACTCTGGAAATGAGTATTTTAACTAGCTACAAAAATAAATAGTCTCCTCTTCTCTCTCTTTCTCTCCCTCTCTCTCTGTCCCCCCCCTTCACCCTTCCACCTCCATAACCCCCTGAATAAACATTCAACCTCACCCTGCAAAAAAATAAAATAAAATAAAATAAAAATAAAAAAGCTGACTCATCCATTCAGAGTCTGACTTCAAGTGGAAAACATCTTTAAAATGACCAAATAAATTATTATAAATATCAGTAAAACCCTTTATTGAAAGTAAATGTTCTTATTCACCCAGACCTCAAAGAAAGACAATCCAAACTCAACAAACAGAGTACACTAACCACCCATTTTATGGATGCTTGATCATAAGGCACCACTTTGTTTTTGTTTTTGGTTCTTCGAGACAGGATTTCTCTGTAGCTTTAGAGCCTGTCCTGGAACTCACTCTGTAGACCAGGCCGGCCTCGAACTCACAGAGATCTGTCTGCTTCTGCCTCCCGAGTGCTGGGATTAAAGCCGTGCGCTACCACCACCCACTCAAGTTCTCAAATTCAGCATTCTCATATTTCAGTGTCTAGCAGATCCAGATTAAGACAAATGAATCTGACTTTCTCCCACCTGGCTTTTTCCTGACACAGGTCTATGTATACAGTCCTGACTCACAGCCTATGCGCAGTGCTCAGGTTACAGGTATGCACTACATCCAGCCAGTCTGACTCCTGGTTTTGGAGGACCTCTTCTTTAATTCAATCTCCTAAGACACGTTCTTTCCTCATAAAACATGAAGCTGCTACACAGATGGCATTTATTTGAATAATTATGAAACTATACATTACATTATACTTGTAACTCCATTTTGCTTTCTGTCTGGGTAGTTTTGGTTTTTGTTTGTTTGTATTTGTTTGTTTTTTGATATAGTGTATTAGGTAGCACAGAATGATCTCAACCTCTCAAGCTCTTGAATTACAAGCACAGACCCCTTAGAATGTTCTTTTTTTTTTTTTTTTGCCAAGTAAGCCATTTCTCATAAGTATTGGATAGTCAGGTTTTCAGTAACTTACCTATCTCCCTTTACAACTTATTTGCTTGAAATTCTCTTTCCAGCAGAAAAATTAAAGTATTCCATTCTAACCATTTTCAATTTTTTAAAATATTTATTATTATGTATACAATATTCTGTCTGTGTGTATGCCCGCAGGCCAGAAGAGGGCACCAGACCCCATTACAGATGGTTGTGAGTCACCATGTGGTTGCTGGGAATTGAACTCAGGACTTTTGGTAGAGCAGGCAATGGTCTAAACCTCTGAGCCATCTCTCCAGCCCCTATTCTAACCATTTTAATATGACTTGTAAACCAACATTTTCCTCTTTAAATGGATTTGCTAATTTATCTGCTATGTTTTTTATAAAACTTTTTTTATTCATGTGTGTGTATGTGTGTCTATAATGATATACACATGCATGCAACTGTTTGCAGAAAGCAAAAGAGAGTGTTGGGTCTCCTGGAGGTAAGTTAAGGCAACTGTGAGCTACCCAAAACGTGGGTGCTGAGACCTAAACTCTAGTCCTCTAGAAGAGAAGCCAGTGCTCTTAACCACAGAGCCATCTCTCCAGCTCCTTGTGTATTAGCCTTAAAATGCAAAATTTGCAGATAAGAAAACCCTTGTCCCTTCCTTCACTAGTATTAAATACGACAATTCAGACTAACAAAATCTAAAAGAATGAAGCAACTACAAATACATCATAAGTATCATAATATCAAACACACCTTCCTGAAATTACTTCTGGTGCAGCATAATTGGGTGAGCCACAGCTTGTCCTTAAAAATTCACCATCTGACATCATGTTTGAAAGACCTGAAAAGACAAACAACGGCCACTCAAGATTCCCCAAGGACAAAAACGAAAGTCCATTGAACAACACAGCTAAGTTTGTATTAACATGATCGCCTGCCCTTACACACAAATGCACAATGTATTTCGATGACTAGAGGTTAATGAGTACACAGTAAACTACTGACGGCGTTGCTTGCTAGGATAAATGGAAAATGTTTAACTTTCAATATCGTGATGGCTAGGCAAGATAATCTCAGATAAACAGAAAGATTTTGACCAGTCCTGATCTGTTCTATAAAAGCAAAACCTCAGCCCAGAGTGGTCACCCGAACCCATATTCTCTTTCCTTTTATGTAGCCCACTGTGGCCTTGAATCCACCTGCCTCCATTTCTGGCATTCTGGAACATGTGCGACCACATCTGAAATTCAACTTTTCAGTATTAGATATTTAAAAGTTTCCTCATATAGATTTCAATTTTTTGAATAATTCCATTCCACTTACTTTCCCTCTCTCCACACTTGACCAAAAGAATATATTAGAAATAAAACTGCTACCTTCTTTACAAATAATAACCTCTCTAATGACAACTTGAAATACTTATTATCACAAAACTAAATGTTACTGCTGGCAAGATGGCTGGCTAGGCAGGCAAAGGTGCTTACTACCAAGCCTGACAACCTGAGTTCAAGCTATAAGACCCAATGGTGGAAGAACGGAAACAACCCCCACGACTGTCCTTTGACATGTATATATGAGTCTGTGTGTGTGTGTGTGCATGCACATGTGTACACAAGAGTATGTATGCACGCACATGTGTGCATGTGCACAAAATAAAAATCTTTATACTCAGTTTTGAAGAAGAGAGTAACTTACTGTTTTCCCCTTTTGTATGCTCGTTTACAAGATGGGATTCTCAGCACTCATGCTAACTGATATTCAAACTGTCCTTACCAAAATCAGCTATCTTTGCATTCATGTGTGCATCAAGCAGGACGTTTTCAGGTTTCAAGTCCCTGTGGACCACCATGTGCCTGTGACAATAATCCACACCAGAAAGGATCTGTTGGAACAGACGGCGACTTTCCTTTTCGTCCAACTAGGAAAAATAGAAAATATTTTAAGCTGTGCATTAGATTAATTATTACAAGGTTCAATGGAAACTTTTCCTACTTATAATTCTCTAGCCAGAACTTTCCAAAGCATGAACCCTTCTAAGTGAACTTCACCCATGAGGTACTTTCAAAATGAGGAAGTAATACAGGTAAGCACTAACCTAAAATGCCAGGCATTTATGGGGACCTTGATCAGCAGCTCAACTTTCTGATCCTATCACCTGCACAGACTGCACACATGCACACACACACACACACACAAACTGTCTTCTTCTGTAGTTCATGGGTTAGTCCTAATAGTTTCAACTTCTACCTGAAACTAGGCATGCTTTCCACTCTAAGTTAGTGATGTTTAATCCTTCATTCTTTCAGTAAATATGTATTGAACATATTCAATATGCCATACAGGTTAGACATTCCTAACACAGAAATGAATGAAAGGCCCTACTTTAGTTGGGAGCGGGGGGGGGGGGGGGTGGCAGTTAAAAAAATACACCAGTGTAACAGTGGGGAAAAAAGGTCAGAATAATACAAAACGTGCTACGAAGGACAAATGCAAACCCATAGTCAAATAAATGGTCCTTGTCAAACTCACAAAACATCATGCAAATCATGCAAGTAAGGAAGGGGCCTGTAGGAAGGAGGGGGTGACAGGAGTGGGAGAGAAGAGAGCACAAGGAGTGAGAAACAGGAAGCACATAAGACATGGATGAAACCATCCAAGAACAAATTTAATTGATAAGAAAGGAAAGAAAAAGAATCTAGAAAGTGCTGTTGGGATGGGCTACTATTTCAGACTATGACGAAGTAACAATCAAGCACCTCAGATGAATTACAAAACAACCACAGTCTGTGTTCTGAAATTTAAGATTTTTTTTTTAACTATTATATGTGTATGAGGGAGAGAGGGAGAGAAGGAGAGAGAGAGAGAAAGAAAGAATACATCTACATATGAGTATCTACAGAGGCCAGATTTCTGAGGATCTAGAGTTAGAGACAGTCATGAGCCACCCTACATGGGTGCTAAGAACCAAACTCCAGACCTCTGAAAGAACAGCACACCCTCATGACTGCTGAGTTGTCTCTTAAGGCCCGAGATATTTTACTTAAACAAAAGAAAACTCTCAGCACTTTTTGCTTTTGCACATTTACCAAAACTGGGGGGGAGGGGGGGGACGGGACGACTTACAATACAATTAATACTTTTAAAATATAATCTTTTAAAAATAATCTTCAAAAATCTCCCCCATATTTTCTGATGTCTGCTCAACAAGTGATAACTACCACTGGTTTATACCTGCTCCAGGACAGCACTAAATAAACAAAGCTGCGGGTCCCCCAGACAAGGACTCTCCCACACAATCCTCCGGCAGCTCGTGAGTAAGCATTCTAAATCCAGAATTCTACACCTTCAACGCATGGATAATATGGGGGGAAAGATAAACCAGCATTTCTTGCAATGCAAAATTAAAACTGCTATAGAAGTATAAGATACCCTTCCTCAAGAAAAATGTATTAATATATTTGCAATCTAATGCTTTTATTTGTTCCAGTCAATGGTTATTTTAAAAATTTATGAAAGCAGGAGAAAAAAATTAACTAACAGACAATATAAAAAGTAAAATAAGTTGCTGGAGAGATGGCTCAGCGGTTAATAGCACTGACTGTTCTTCCAGATTCAATTTCCAGCACCCACATGGCAGTTCACAACTGTCTGTAAACTCTAGCTCCAGGGGATCCAACACCTGCATACAGACATACATGCAGGCAGTACATCAATGTACATAAAATAAAAATAAATCATTTTTTAAAAGAAGTAAAATAAGTAGAAAGGCTACAAAGGTTAAAAAATACTATATTTACAAAAATATAGTACAAGGAATGGCTGAGACTAAAGAGATGAACAAAATCAGAGCATCTCTCAGCTCATGAATATCACACACTCAGTCTTTTGTGCATGATCACAGCACCAGGATTCTATCAGCAATACACAAAGCTCATAAAACAAAAGGATCAAGAGACGAGCAGCCACTGAGGAGTGCCTGGACAGCAGAGGCAAACAGAGAAACGCAAAACCCAAAGCCTAGAGGAAGAAATAAGCACATGTGCATAGGAAATCCTGCAGGAGCTGGGGAACAAGATGTGCCAGGACCTTCCGAGGCAGAATGAGGGTGGGCTACAAACAAGACAGCTGGGCCCAGTGAGAACCTTTAAACTCCTCGCCACTGGGGAGTGAGACCTCGGGTTTCTCAAGCAGAGCCAAGCCAGACCATTCTCAACACTGTGGCGAGAACAAAGCATCGTAAGATGTGTCCTAAGTGACAACCAGCACACTAACAGAAGAGACCCCAACTCCAGCTCAGTTCCGACAGCTGAACTACCACCATCACCAAAACGGGAAACACCAAATACCAAATCAAATGAAGAAGAAAAATACATATGATTGTTGGTAAACAATTAACCCTACCCAAATTAACTGGTCTCCCAACAACTCAGCCTATGGGAAAAGCCACCAATCAATAAATCTTACACGTACATGAGCTTGGCATTTGGAACGTCATTCTAAAATTTTGAAATTTAAGAGGACATCCAAGAATCACCAGATCTGAGAAAGAATCATGGGGGGAAAAAAAGACAAATAAAATGAGCACCAAGAATGGAACAGTGCAGGAGCCAAAAGACAATTAAAACCAAAATGTTTCCTCGACCAGGTAAGGGTACATATCTGTGAGGCCAGACAGGAAGGCTGTCTAAAGGCAATTTCAGAAAATGAGGCAGATATCTGAAATACAGAAACACGATAGCCAAAACTTCAGCACTCAAAATGTAAAACGACATCCCCATAACGTAGCACAAAATGACTGAAAATGACAACCAGAACAAAAAGATGAGAAAGCAGGGATTATTTTAGGATTATTTATTCCTCTAGGGGATAGGAGTGGGGCCTTGAAGATGAGAAAGGGAATACTTTAAGCAGAAATTAAGCGTGCTGAGAAGTAAAGATTAACTTGGTTAGTGAGTTCTATTCCGATTACAGAGAAACGCTATATAAAATGAATGATGAATAATACACATATAACTTCAGACTGAGAGCAGGCAAAGGTCTTTGCCCAGTGCCAGGGGTGGGTCTCTTAGAAGGTACAGATCAGATGACCCGAGGCCAAGTTTGGGCAGGGGACAGTGCTCAGTATTCCCATCTATGACCTAAATGTCTCCAAAGTTCCTCCCAACGCTAATGTCTTCAAGTCTAACCCCTAAGGCCTCCACAAAGCTGTTCTCACTGTTCCAGGTACATAAGGGTTCAGAACCAAAGAATGAATGCAACTTAAATGATTTTGTAAGGATTACTTATAGCTTTAAGGTGCATATTAAAAGGGTTTGTATAGGCTGGGCACACCTTTATTCCCAGTATTTGAGAGGCAGAGGCAGGGAGATCTCTATGCAGTGGAAGCCAGAATGAACTACAGAGAGTTCCAGGCCAGCTAAGGTGGCATAGTGAGACCCAGTCTAAAAAAAAAAAAAAAAAGCTTTATACCCCAAAACATAAATCTGAGGATTATAAATTTTAGGGATTTAAGTGAACTCTATCACAATTAAATCATGTGACCTTGAAAGACTACTTAACTGGGAGGCTCAGTATCCACCTCTGTCTGTATAAGTGGCTCAGGGGCTCATCGCTGAGGTCTTTCTTTCTACCTCTAAGTAGCCTATGATTCTAAACAAATATGATTAAGGAACTGGTTACTAAGCAGACCTCTGAAAATTGCTTTCTGACATTCTAATCCAGATAAGGGGTACCGGGGAGTTACAAAATATGTACAGGATGAAATGAGAACTGCTTACCCTTCCATTTTTACAGATATAATCAAATAGCTCTCCTCCTGAGACATATTCCATCACCATGAAAATATCAGATGGTGTACTGATGACCTGGTACCTGGTGAGAGAAAACATTATCTACTGACATTAAAACATGTGTATTCATGCATTCAATAAAGATTCACTACGCACCTAATAAACCAGGTACTATGCTAGAAACCAGAAGGCTGTGAGGAACAAAGCCAGCCTCCTGTGTCTGTGATGCTCTTGACCCGGGGGCCAGGAAACAGAGTAAATGAGCATCACCTAGTGCAGAGCATGCAATGGAGGAGGGAAAGCAAACTCTTCTAGACAGAGCTCTCCAGGAAGGCCAGAGGACACCCGCGGAGAGCCTGAAGGAAGGAAGGCGCAGGCTGCATTACCCCGCATTACCCCGGAGGAAGGTGAACCAGGCAGAGGGGACAGCACGGGCAAGGGCCCAGGTGGGAGCCTGCTCGGCATGCTCATGGTAAGGCAAGAGCACAACAAGCCGGGAGAGAGACAGGACGTGGAGTCAGTCACGGGAGGCCAAAGATGCAGCATGTCACAAGCCAGGAAGGTAGAGACTTCGGGCTTTTACGTAAAGGAAGATGAAAAGCTATGGGATGTTCTGAATGCTGGCAGTCACATGATTTGCACAGTCAGAGAGTAAGTGACTGACTGAACGCTAAGAAGCTGAGCTCCTCCAGCAGCCCATGAGAGGGAGGATGGTCCAGACCAAGGTGATGGTGACAAAGCACGGAGAGAAAGACCGGAGGTCCACTCTGAAGGAAGAGATGGAGGGATGGTGTGAAGAGGATAAACAGGAGTGTTAGTGATGCTCTTAAGTTTTCATCCTGGGTCAAGTGGCAATTGGCCACTATGGTGAAAAGGGTGAGGCCAGCAGATCCCAGGAGATGATAAAGAGATGAGACTTGACCGCGTCTTCTGGAAGCCTCGTGGACATCCCAACAAGGATTATAAAGTAAGCAGTGGGCATAGGGCCCAGAGGGCAAAGCAAGAAATGTGCATGTAGGGTCGTCGGCAGATATGATATTTCAAAACACTCTAATAAATGAGAGATGAAAACCAAACAGTTTTTGAGCAGGCCAGTTCAACAGAAAAGTCCAAGCACTTTCAATTAGAGCACACATGGTGACACAGGGGTAAGAAATAAGTTCCGGTGCCCTCCTGCCACCCTAGGTGCCTCAGTCTGATGTGTGTCAGCAAGCACAAGCAGGTAGGGCAAACTACTTCTAGCACACAGTCGCTCATGAGCCTAATTCCAGCCTGTGGAAAGTGGAAACGAGAAACTGGGAGGTCAAGAATGCTCTGCCACCTTTTTAGCCTTTGGGTGGAACTGGAGACCAAACAAAGGGCCCGGCTCCTGCTACAGAAACTTTTACTAGAAAAATCAGTAGTTGGCTCTCTACATAAAAACAGAAGCACAAAGTGTTATCAGACAACAGGAAGAACAAGACTAAACATGCTAGGAACCACGGTAACACACGGGGCGGACTTTGTAATTGGCAGACAACGGGGCTGGATATGAAAGAAACCTCCAGTCTCAGAAACAGGGTGAAGGTCAGGCCTCTCTCTGGTTTGCCAGGTTAGGCAGGTTAACAAAGGGCATGGGCAGATGGCAGGACCAGGTTTGATAAGCTGGACTTACAGTTTTATTATGTGAGGGTGTCGGAAAAGCTTCAGGTTCTGGATTTCTCTGCGGATTTTCCCGACCACGTCAAGGCTTCGAATCTTCTGCCGGTTGAGTATCTTCACAGCAACTTTATGTCCAGTCAGTTCATGTTTGCCCACTGCAGAAGGAATAATTTTAATACATTAGCACCAGGTTTGATTGGCAATATACTTTGGAGTTATTATAATAGTAAGCTAAGCAATCTGAGAAAGTACTCGAGCATGTTTGCTTTCTGTCTCCCCGATTACACCCCTGAAAGTTTAGATGGTTAACTCAGGAGTACACCAGGAACTGCTTGCAGAGAATGGCTTTGGGAAGAAGGAACGCTAGAACAGTTATGGGAGAGCTAGGAGAAACTCTTCCCTCTTCCTGTATGCCTTCACTCAAATTCTTTTAACTTACTCTTCATTTTTAAACTATTGGATATATAAAATCAAACTATCTTTGATATGGCACTTTCCACAGATTTTCACGCTTGCGACTATCGTGTCAGGGTGTGTTACTTTTGTTTATGGTGCCATTTGTTTAATTCTGTGAAGCTGCGACACTGTCTAGAACACCTGATGGTCAAATAAAGATCTGAACAGTCAACAGTGAGGCAGGAGAAAGGATAGGAGGAGGGGCTGGCAGGCAGAGAGAATACACAAAAGGAGAAATCTGGGAGGTTCAAAGAAGTAGCCAGAGGAGGAGGAGGACATCAGGGGCCAACCATCCAGCTACACAGCAGTCCATGGAGTAAGAGTAAGATTTACAGGAGTAGGAAATGGGAAAAGCACAGCAGTATAAGGCAGAAGGGTCATCTAAGTTAAGAAAAGCTGGCAAAGCTGAACTAGGACTGAACGAGCATGGGATCAAACCTGACTCTCTGAATGTGGCTGACAATAGGGGCTGACTGAGAAGCCGATGATAATGGCACTGGGTTTTGATGCTACTGCATGTACTGGCTTTTGGGGATCCTAGTCTGTTTGGATGCTCACCTTCCTAGGCCTGGATGGAGGGGGGAGGGCCTTGGACTTCCCACAGGACAGGGTACCCTGCCTTCTCTTAGGACTGGAGGGGGTGGGGGAAGGGTGAGTGGGGGAGCGGGAGGGAAATGTAGCATGATACATGCCTATAACTGGGGAAAAGAGCAGTTGGGCAGAGACGAGGACCACTGGGTCTTACTAGCTAACTACCTAGTTCCATCTTCAAAAGTCAGAGAATGATAAAGCAGGCCACACCCTTGGGCCTGGCATGTACACATATAACACACACATGCACACCTACAAAACGAAATAAACTCCCCTGTGGCAGTGATATGCTTCCCCTATTACTAACAGCCCATGTACTTTTTTTCAGTTTTAGCTCTATGGTGTAGTTCCCATTTTCAAATATGAAATTTAAAAATAAGTGAGTTTAGTTTGGAGAGATGATTAAGTGGTTCCACCTTCGCTTCTGGAGGACTCAGGTTCGATTCCCAGCACCCACATAGTGGCCCATAACCATCCATAACTCCAGTTCCAAGGGATCCAATAACCTCTTCTGGCCCCCATGGGAACCACACACACACATAGTGCACAGATATATATGCTGTCGAAACACCCATGCACATAAAAAACAATAAATAGTTTTTAAAGGGATTCCATCTTGCCAAATGCTATGCCCACCCCAGCAGTCAACAGGCATAGAAGAATTCAGAATCTGCTACTGAGGCAAAGTCTCCAAAAGTTTAATATCTGTGTGTGCCCCTTCTCAGGAAGCTGGGGGAGAATATAGATCCTATCAAAATCAGAGTGGAAACAAACAAAAATGACCTCATATCTAGTTAAGAAGGGATCTGAGCCAGGTGGTTGGTTGTGCACACCTCTAATCCCAGCACATGGGAGGCAGAGAAAGGCAGATCTCTGTTAAGTTTGAGGCCAAAGCAATTTCCAGGACTTTATCTCAAAAAAACAAACAAACAAAAACAAAACCAAAAAAACACAGAGAGAGAAAAGAATAAGATCTAACAGTGTGCTGGCTTTCCTAGTCTTGGGAGCATTAATTACTCCCAGGTCCAGGCCGACAAGGGCTACAGAATGGAACACTGTCTCAAAAACAAAGTCAAGTGTGGTCATGCATGCCTGTAATGCCAGCTTATGAGAAGGAGAGAAAAGCTTAAGGTTATTTTTGCTACAAAGAGAGCTCAGGAGCAGTTTAAATGGCACCATCCCCAAAAGAGCCCACCCCCAAAAAACAGTACTGCAACTCAGGAGGAAAACTATGAAAACTCCCAGATGGTGGTGAAAGAAAAGCTACAGGAGCAGATGTCAGACAGCAGTGAATTCAGAACACAGCTGGGGCCCAAGACAGTCATTTTGAGGGAAGAGAGATGATAATCCTATGCCTTTGAGAATGTGGTATTATTAAAGCCAGGTGTGGTGGCTCAGGAAGGCATTCAGCATTAATTAATCCCAGCATTCGCACTGAGTTCAAGGCCAGCCTGGTCTACAAAGCGAGTTCTAGTACAGCCAGAGTTAAACAGAAAAACCTTGTCTTGGAGGAAGAAAAAAAAAAAAAACTATGGAATACTATTTGAGACAAAGATTTATTATAAAGGTACTAGAAGACATGGGAAATAGCCTTAATTTCAAAGAAAACCAGAAAAAAAAAAAAAAAAACAAATTAATTCATTAACTCAAGCCAGAAAAAAAAACTAAAAGTTCTATAAGAAATGAACTATGAACTATGAGGCCAGGTACAGTGGCACATACCTTTAATCCTAGAACTCAAGAGGCAGACAAAAGTGGATCTCTGTGACTGGAGGCCAATTTGGTCTACATAGTGAATTCCAGGCCATCCAGAGCTACATAGTGAGACCCTGTCTCAAAACACCAAGAAGAGAAAAGAAAAAAAAAACAAGCTAGGGTGTTGGTTTAGCAATTACTATTTATGTGTCACTGTGGAGGCGGGCTTTGAGGCTTCCTATGCTCAAGATACCACCCAGTGCCTCAGCTGACTTCCTGTTGCCTGCAAGATGTAGGACTCTCAACTACTCCTCCAGCACCTATCTGCCTGCACCCCATCATGCTCCCCACCATGATAATGGACTGAACCTCTGATTATAAGAGTTGTGTGGTCATGGGTGTCTCTTGACAGCAATAAAAACCCTAAGGTATTATTTATGCAGTCATAATGCTGAAAAATAAAGCAATTTTTAAAAATAGGATTTTAAATATATAAGGAAAATGGAAACACAAAGGAAAAAGTACAGGAAGAAGAAAATGCTAAAATTAGTGCAAAATCAAGAACATTCTAATCTCTAGCGTGGCTTTTGCCAATCTTGAATCCTAATTAGATGTGATTAAGTGCAGCAACTGTCACAGCCCCATTTGGGAAGTGCTTTCTGTCTGACAACTAGTTTATTGACACCTAATCTCATCGGTTCCAACTGTCCCCCAAATTCACAAGCTCTGGCACAGTGGGAACCTCTTCTCCATCAGCTATCAACTGAGCCACGACCGGAAAACAGGTCAAAGCAGGGTAAAGGCAGGCTCAAACCTGGAAGAATACTGGAAAACAGCCGGGCGGTGGTGGCGCACGCCTTTAATCCCAGCACTCGGGAGGCAGAGGCAGGCTATCTCTGTGAGTTCGCAGCCAGTTCCAGGACAGGCACCAAAGCTACAGAGAAACCCTGCCTCAATAAATGATTGATTGATAGATAGATAGATAGATAGATAGATAGATAGATAGATAGATAGATAGATACCAAACAAACAAAAACAAGGTAAACACTGACAGAAGAACCACAGACTAGAGGTAGATCCCTAGTCTGCACACACACATACACATCCCTAAATATACATGTACACCTGGCAACTAAAAACAGGTGTATGTGTATTGTGGTAGTTTGAATGTAACTGTCCCCCAAAGCTCATAGGGAGTGGATCCATTAGGAGGTGTGATTTTGTTGAAGTAGGCATGGCCTTGTTGGAGGAAATGTGTCACTGTAGGGGTGGGTTTTGAGATCACCTATGCTCCAGCTATGCCCTGTGACACAATTCACTTCCTGTTGCCTATTGATCAAGATGGAAAACTGTCAGCTCCTTCTCCAGCACCATGCCTTCCTGCACACTGCCATGTCGCACCATGATGAGAATGGACTAACCTCTGAAACTATAAGCCAGCCCAATCAAATGTTTTCCTTTACAAAAGCTGCTGTGGTCATGGTGTCTCTTCCCAGCAATTGAAACCCTAAGACATGGATGTGTGTGTGTGCGTGTGTGTGTGTGTGTGTGTGTGTGTGTGTGTGTACACAAAAAGCAACCTGAGTTGTGGCACACACCTGTAATCCTAGCACTAGGGAGCTAAGGCAAGAGGCCTGCCGAGAATTCTAGGCTAGTCTGGGCTACACAGCAAGACCTGTCTCTACACAACAAAGCAGGGCTACAGATGTCAACTCAGTGCTTACACAGCACAGTCAGGGTTTGAGCTCCAGCACTGTGTAACTGAGGGTGATGGTGCACCCTTGAATTCTAGCCCAAGGAAGGGGGAATCAGAAGTTCTGGGTTATCAATAGATAGACAGTCAAGGTCAGCCTGTGATACAGAAGACTGACATTTTAAAGAAAAGTCAGATATGGTGGTTCATGCCTACAACATCAGTGCTTAGAAGGCTGAGACAGGAGGACTGCCATGAGTTCAAGGCCAACTAAGGCTAATGTGTAAGACCCTATCTCAAAAAAGGAGAAAGAAAAAGGAGAAGGGAGGGAGGGAAGGAGGCAGGCAGGCAGGCAGGCAGAAAGGCAGAAAGAAACCTAGCATGGCTCAGGAGGTAAGGTTGCTTACTTACTACCAAGGCTGATAACCTGAGTTCAATTCCTAGTAGAAGGAAAGAACCAACTCCTCGAAGTTGTCTTCTGACCTCTACTAACACAACATGGTGCATACAGCCATACACATTCATAAACACACACACACATTTACACACACACATATATACGCATACTCATATGAGCACAGACTCACACACACACATGCTTTTTTAAAGCACAGAGGGACACAAAGAGAACAATGAGAATTCTACAACAGAAGGATTCAAGTCATTTGAAGGCATTATGATGCCAGGCGGTGGTGGCACATACCTTTAATTCCAGCACTGAGGAGGCAGAGACAGGAGGATCTTTGTGAGTTCGAGACTAGCCTGGACTACAGACTAGTTCTAAGACAGCTAGGGCTGTTACAGAGAAACCCTGTCACCAAAAAAANAAAAAAAAAAAAAAAAAAAAAAAAAAAAAAAAAAGAGAGAGAGAATTAGAGAAGTTAACAGGAATAAAGGTAACATGCTAGCCAAGGAATAGGAATCAAGTATATAATTTTAGTAATAAGGAGAAAGAATAGTATATCACCCACAAACACTAGAGGTCCCCTCCTGAAAATAGCAAACTGAATGAAGCCCATATCCAGCTAAGCACACCACAACACTCTTCCTCGGGCTTGAGCATGTCGTCACACTGTAAGCAATCAGAAGTGTGGGAATCCAAGCTCTTCTCTTCCAAACCAACTCAGGAGAGCTTTCAGTGAGCAGAGCTTCCCTCCAGGTCTGAGGACTGAACTCAGGTCCTCTCACACAAGGTGGGAAGGGAGAAGACTCCTTCGGGTGTGCACAAAGCAGTTCTCTAACTTCCACGTATGCTCTGTGACACATATCACACACACAGACACGTATGCACGTGCACACACATAAATTAAAATGAGGGTTGAGCTACTTAAATATTAAAAAAGAAGCAAAAAAAAAAAGCCCACATAAATTCAACTGTATTCAAAGAAAAACTGAGAAGGGCTGACTGGGGGATGGAAGGGGCGAGCATGAAGTGAAAGGTCAACCAGCCCCCCCAGCACACACACAGTGAACTAAACAGAAAGGAAGCAAAGGAGAAGGTAATGATTGCTTTTTCTCTCTATTTAACAAAACACTAACACAATAGTTCCTTTTCCGTGTGAGGGGTGTTATGATCTTGCTGGCTTGCCCTGTCACCTGGGTATCCTGTCCCTTTAAGAGGCAAGCTCCACCCACTCCCAGTCTCTCTGCCCACCAAGGCAGCTCCCTGGGCTCCTTTCTTTCTGCCAAAAAGGCAGCTCCTGTCCCGTCCCGTCCCGTGTCCGCGCCCCCCCCCCCCGCCCCCGCCACTTTCTCTCTGTCCTTCTCTTTCTCCTCCCCAGCCCCCTCCCCGCCCCGGCCTGGTCCACTTATACTCTCAATCTTGCCAAATAGGCACTCTTGGTTGCCAAGCTCTCTCTGCATGGCCTGTCTGTCCTTTAAGAGGCAAGCTCCCTAGCCAGCCTTCCTTATTGCCTCTGAAGGCAAGGTGCTGGGCTCCTTTCTTTCTGCCAAAAAGGCAGCTCCTGTCCCGCTTTGTCCCGTGTCCGCGCCCCCCCCCCCCGCCCCCGCCACTTTCTCTCTGTCCTTCTCTTTCTCCTCCCCAGCCCCCTCCCCGCCCCGGCCATATACACTTATACTTTCCAATATCCACTAAATAAACTCTCCATACCCAAGCTCTCTCTGCATGGCCTGTCTGTCCCTTACCGGCCATGGGATTCGCCAGGGTCACTCGCACCATAAATCACAACAAGAGGGATGTCGGGATGAGCCAATAGGGCACTCAGGAAAACCAAAGTATCCTGAGAGTTAGAGACGACATTGTATTTACAAAGAAAACATGTTGTGCTCCAAATTGAACTACGAAGTAAGCTAAACACACGCATAAATGTTTCTCAGTTTATTACAGCTTTTTACACAAAAACAAAAGCCTGCAAACCTCCTAATGGTTAATTCAGAAAACAGTTTAATCCTGTGGTTGTTCCAATACACTGGACTCCTATAGAAAGACTGAAAAATGTTCCTATCAATGAAGAGTAAGCAAAGTTACAGACTTCTACATCTGCCATCTACCGAAAAAATAAGAAAGATATTCTATAGCCACTGTTCTTCATTGTACTGTTTTATATTCTTTTCAGTTTAAAATAAAATCCAAGAAGAAAGCAACAACTCTAGACGTGAGCCGATCCAAACTTCGTCAGGGGCAGACTGCACACTGTTTCCCCCCCACCCCAGAAGGCAGTGTGTGTATAGAGAGCACATTCTGTAGCCCTGGGTGTTGCTCCTGTTTGAAGGTATTTAGCAGACAAGTTAAAACACTGTAAATGCAGCCCCCTGTTCTCTAAGGGTGGCCACAGCAGCACAGAAAGCATTGTAAAGTATCTATCACACTGCCTAGCGCACAGTAATGGTCCAGGGACAATTGTAGTATTTAAAGATACGTTTCCATTATTCCCAAAACAGTCCCCATCCCTATTCAGTCAGCCCTGAACTACCCATTTTAAACCCCAAACAGCCATTTTGGTTCTTAGCTCTTTGATTAGTGCTCTCTGTTCACTTGTGTTCAACAGCCTACCCTTAACAAGGCTAAACAAGAGGCTTTGCCACCATCCCTCTCACCGCTTAAATCCATCATCCCAACCCACCTCGCTCCAAGCCTGAGATTTCTGGATTCCAAAGTTCAGCCCATTTCCTCACCGGTTAATATTCAACAGGTCACTGTTACACACTTACAATCATGTCACCTTCTACCTAAAATTTTCAGAAACAGTGCTATGGCCACAGATGGGAACAGTCCAGAGAGGAGAAAGCAGGCTCATTTGACTATAGTTTAAACAAGTACAGTTTTCTTAAACAAATACCATTTTCTGTAATATAAGCCTTGCTGGTTTGTATTGTGCAACACAATGAAGTCATACACCTTTTTAGTCAGTCACACATCCACTTTGTACACAAACAAACTGGCTCTCACCAACTTTGGAAGGCTGGTGTTACATCACTGCAGGGAACAGAGGCACAAGAGGAATAACCTATCACAGGTACACAGGTGGTGAGAGGCACAGCCAAAAGCTAAATTCAGACTGGGTTTAAAAACTTCTTGCATCTTCTAAGCGAGGAAATGTGATAACACTCTTCAGGCATGTTTTAAAGACTATTTTATGTATTACTACTGCATGTGTGGTATGTATGTATGAGCGTGGGAACCCTGGTGCCGCAGCACTTGTGAAGAGGTCAGAGGTTAACCTTCAGGAGTCAGTTCTCTCCTCCACCCAGTGTCCAGGGATAGAACTCAGGTCGCCCAAGCATGCACAGAAGGAATTGTACCTACAGAGCCATCTTGCCATAATAATATATTTCTTAGAAAAAGATAACTCTGGGAGTTGGAGAGATAGCTCAGCAGCTAGAAGCTCAAATGAATGGTCTTGCGGAGAATCAGAGCTCAGTTCCCAGGACCCACATCAGTTCCTACCAGCAGCTACACCGGGTTGCTCACAACTAGCAATAACTCCAGCTCCAGTGATCCAAGACTTCTGCCAGCACCAGCACCCATAAGTGCAAGCCCACACATAGATCCACACACACACACACACACACACACACACACACACAATTAAAAATAATAAAAGAGCTGGGCTGGAGAGATGGTTCCGTGGTTAAGAGCACAGACTGCGTTTCCAGAGGACCGGGGTTCAATTCCCAATTCCCAGCAAACACATGGAATAATAATAAAAATAGGTGTATGGCACTATCAATCCCACCTCCAAAAAGGCAGGGATAGGTGGATCTCTGAGTTCAAGATCTCCTGCTCTACAGAGTGAAAACATATCCCCAATAATGGTAACGATGATAAAATTTATCTTTAAAAGCAGATAAACTGAAAGGAGTGGGGAGGGGAGAGAAGGGAGAGAGGCAGGAGTGCCAGAAGCAGCGTGCATCTAGAGACCCTGGGCTTTTGGAGAGTTGTATGCTTTAAGTCAGATAAACCAATTTAAAAGAATTTTGTAAGAGGCATCCCAGGGGCGATGGTGGATCTGGCCATTGCAAGCACCCATTTTAAAAGTCTATGCCCAAATGTGTGGCTCAAGTCTATTAAAGCGCATCTGCTGAACTAGCTCTTGGGCCAAAATGGGGCTGTAAAAATTGAATGTTAGGACTCCCTAAACAAACAAAGTCTACCTCAACTTTCACTGCATGGATCAGGCAAAAAAAAAAAAAAAAAAAAAAACTGCACCGTATTTATACATATATATACAATGCATATATATGTATCCTTCTAATAAAACATATAAAAGTTGAATAATCAGAAAGAAGCATCTTCAGTTTGTAGTGAAGTTTTGAAAATAAAAGACTGAATTTTTCAATACTAAAAAAAAATCATTTTAAAATTTCACTTTCATTTATCTTTTTCCTATCTTAGTACACAAGCCTTGTCTGCTAAAAACCTGCCTCCTATCAACTTCGACATCTTTCTATTCTAGCTTTTTAAATTAAAAAATTTTAAGATACACTGTAAAGACATTTTGTTAAAACAGTCTCCCAAATCACCTTAAAAATTAAGGCAGAATTTAAGAGTCAAGAAAAAAGAGGAAGCTGTGGGTGATGGCTTGCAGTTTGCAACCCCAGATTCGGGATTAATGGCATTTGATCTCTACAAATTCAAGGTCAAAGTGGTCTTTATAGAAAGTTCCAGGACAGCCAGAGCTAGTAAAGACCTGTCTCTGATTAATAAACAAACAAACAAACAAACAAGCTAATTAAATCCTTTAAAAGAAAAGAGAAAAAGCATAGAGCATAAGCTGTGAGAGAGCTTTCGAAGAAGGCAAGCAGACTTGAGTTGAAATTCTCAGCTCTCACATAAAAACCAAGGATGGCAATGCATGCCCTTAATCTCAAAGTCTGGAACTCCGAAACAGGCAGATTCCAGGAGCTGCCAGCTAGCCTAGCTGAAAGAATGAGTTAGCTTTGGGTTAAGGAGGGACCTTGACCGAACAAGAGAGGACAACACCTGACATCCTCCTCTGCCCTCCACACACGACTGTGTGCACTCACACACATGAATAATAAAAGACGAAACAGTACAAAGAACAGTGAGCTGAAATCCGCCTCGGAATGCTATCTTATTTGGGAATAGTTCTTCACAAATGGAATTAGTATAGGGTCTCAAAATGGTATGATGCTAGACTCAGGGTGAGCACAATTATCTACGGACTTCTTTTCATAAACGGAGGACACACACAAGACTAACCAGGTGGCAGCAGGCTGGAATTGCGCTAGAACGAGCCAAGCAAAACCAGGAGCCAACCGGCAGAAGCTAGAGGAAAGGAACATTCTCCACTGACCTTCAAAGGGAGCACAGCCCTGGGGACCCCAGGCTTTACACTTTTGACCTCCAGACTGAAAGAGAACAACTTTCTCTTAAGCCACCGATCTTTTAGCATGGCTTCTGCAGCCTCAGCAAGGTGACATGCTTACTGATTTAAAAGCAGCCAGCATTCTGGAGGGGAGGGAGAAGGATTGGGAGTTCAAAGCCAAACCAAGCCATATGAGACTAGGGGGACAGAAGGGTGGCTCAGCAGTTCAGAGCACAGAGGACCACCTACATCAGGGGGCATACAACGACCTGTCACTCCAACTTCAGGGGGATCCCACACCTCTGGTCTCCTCAAGTACTGCAGTCACATACATACAGGCAAACATAATTTGAAAAATAATAAAATTTAAAAATAGCATTAATAACAAGAGACCTATTTTAAAAAGGCTTTCTACACTGGACTATACATGGCCAAGGTTTCAAAAGCAGAATATAGTATTCATGAGGACAAGGACACAAATGTTCAGCTTAGGGTAAACACATACAATGTGCCTTCACACAATGCTGTGCTGGGAACCGGTTAGCTCAGAGGACTTCCGATGACTAGATAATTTTGTCGACGGTCCTGTGGCTCTCTCTCCTTTTGAAGCTAAGCTGCTTCACAGTCTATCAGGAATCACCTCCCATGGCCCCTTTTCTGGTGTTTTAATTATTTCCTATTGGCTGAAAAATTCATACAGCTCAAAGTACTAAAATTGATTTTCTCAAGTCATGTTCTTTAAGCAAAAAATAGACTGCACCTTATGTATAATATATGTACATAATATGTAGAGGACTGGAGCCTCCACAGAGAAAGTTTTCCCAAACCTAGGAAAGGGTGTATATTTTTTCCTTCTATAGACTCTCTAAGTTTATTAACAAAGCTCTGAGAAACCCTACAGTAAAAAACAAAACAAATCTGTTAAACATGGACTCTCTTTGTGGCGGTTTGAGTGTTTGGTTTATGGTGTGCTGTTTGAAAAGGATTAGGAGATGCTGTTGGTAAACGTGTGTCACTAAGGGTGGGGCTTGGAGGTTTCAAAAGCACACACAAGGCCCAATGTGTGTCTGTGTTTATTTATCTCTGTCTCTCTGTCTGTCTGCCTGTCCGCTTGTCTGCCACCCCCTTCCGTACTGCTTATGAATCAGATGTAAGGGCTCAGCTACTGCTCCAGGGCCATGCCTGCCTATCTGCCACCACCATGCTCCCTACCGTGGTTATGGACACACCCTCTAAAACTCAATAAAAATGCTTTCTCTTGTAAGTTGCCTTGGTCATGGAGTCCCTGCACAGCAACAGAGCAGTAACAACAGAGACGCTCCTAATTCCCCATCCCTGCTGTTAAGGCACTTACTTGGTTTGGATGTGAGTATTGTGACCCTTGTAACAAAGAATCACAGAATTTTTCCTCCTCTTTGTTTTCACTTCACTTCCTCATGGTCTATCACTGGCAGCTGTCAGTACAACAAAATCAGATGACTGGGATGGCAGGTTACTCTGCCGTTCGCTAGATCTCAACTTGTACATCAGTTAGTGGTGTGTGGAGTAGGTCCTTTTACTCTTGCTTCATCTCCCTTTGACCCCCCAGAGCTGGCTACTTAGCTACACTAACTAAATGAATGAATGAGTTTTAAGGTTTAACCTGCAAAAAAATAAAAAGAGCCACATCACACATACACAGACAGACACACACACAGACAGACACAAAGTAAAAATAATAAGACAAACTTCTCTCTCTACGGTTCTTAAGCAAATGTCTCAACCCTGATGATCAGAAAGTATTTTCTCTTTTAGAACAGGCATTATCTCAGCTGGGCACGGTAGTGCCCACCTCTCACCCCAGCGCTCAGAGGAGGTTGGAACTGCGGAGTTCAAGGGTAGCCTTGTCTACAGGGACTTTCAGGATAGCCAGGGCTACACCACAGAGAAATCCTGTCTCAAAAAACAAACAAACAAAAGACTAGACATCTCCTTCAATTTACTCATCCTTCCCCTCTTCCCAGTTAAGTCTGTCATTTAAAGCCACAGCAACACAAAGTTGCTAGTAGGCATGCTGGGAACACAGAAATGTTTGCCTTGGATAGGACTGGCAACATAAACATTTCATCAGCCTAAAACGTTTTAAAACGTAGTAACTTAGGCCTAGCCATAGGTCTGAAAAGCTAAGGATGAACAAACTGGGCCTCTTTCGGTCTGGAATTGGTCAGAGTACAGCTATTTTGATCAAATCCACCTGCTCTTCTGAACCCAAGTCTTTTGACCTAGACACTCTCTCCTACCCTTGCAATGAGAAGGCACCTACCAGCCATTACTGAGAGGGGGAGGGGGAAATGGCATAAAGTCAGAATCAGAACTGTTTTCTCAAAACTGGGCTAAAGATTCCCTATTGAGTAAACTCAGGCGGAGTCAAAGTAATTGCGGTTCTCTTCAAAAACATAATAAAAGGACTTTGTCAAGAGTATATATTCCCTGAGGGGCCCACCTGCCCCTTATCAACACTTAATCTGCTTGTTCCAGACTGTTACTATGTTTCCAACATGGCTAAAATGTTACTTTGAAGCAAACCGCAACACTGGCGTAGTCACATCCATAGGGTCTACCTCCCAAATACAGCAAGTTACTCAACTAAAGACAGCTAACTGTGTTACTGCACTTCACAGGGAACTCTAACTACACAAAACACTGCCAACAAATGATCTAATCAGATCCGGAATGCTGAAGTGTAACAAGATCCTATTTTTTTTTAATTTATTGTTTTGTTTGTTTTTGAGACAGGGTCCTATTTTTAAAGAAAGGATTTTAGCAAGCAAGAGATGCCATGAAGATAGAAATGTCCCCGGAAGCATTCTATTCACCTAACCATTTCCATTTCCTTTCTAAAATTAGAAAAAAAATTCCACTGAAAGTATTCAGAAACAGCTTGATCCTATCAAGGGGGGAATTTAAAAGATTTCTTTCCTGCATATCAAAACTTGCCAAGGGCCAGGGAGACCTGAAGCCTGATAACCTGAGTTCCAGCCCCAGGTCCTACAGGATGGAACAACAGAACTGCAAAATGTTCTCCTCTAACATCTACACAAGTGCCAAACGCGCGCGCGCGCGCACACACACACACACACACACACACACACACACAATAAATAAATAAGTAAAGTTATTTTTTCAGAGTCATACCAAATACTCAGGTACCAGCCACTTAAGAAATACATTACAGACACATTTGAAGTCCCAGAGGATTCTGCCCAGAGCTTTTCATCTCTCCCCGAGGTGACAGCCACTCTAAATTCGGTGTCCATCTCCCACACACTCACATATTTTTATTGTGTAAGTATAAATCCATAAAAATACAGTAGCATCTCATTTTTTCATAAATTTTATTTATTTAAAAGTGACTTTGGAGCACGCATGAAAGAACAGAGGATGTGCAACAGTACCGCATCCTTGGCTACCTTGTCTCTGGAGCAAGGAGCACAGGGGTTTCCTGCACATCTGCACAGGACAAACTACACACAGAGAGAAGAAGCAATGCACAGCGGCATATTTGCCTCTGCTTTCTATACATAAACATTACTTTCTGCTCTGAAAACATATCTGGTAAACTCTTCTCTAAATTACACAGAACTCCTTGCTTCTCCCTTAAATGTATGGAGAAAATAATTTAATTATTTACCTATTAGAAAAGTTAGTTCCAGCTGAGCCGTGGTGGCGCACACCTTTAATCCCAGCACTCTGAAGGCAGAGGCAGGGAGTTCTCTGTGAGTTCGAGACCAGCCTGGTCTACAAGAGCTAGTTCCAGGACAGGCTCCAAAACCACAGAGAAACCCTGTCTCAAAAAACAAAAAACAAACAAAAAAAAAAAGATGTATTTATTTATTTATTATGTATACAGTGTTCTGCCTGCTTGTGTGCCTTCAGGCCAGAAGAGAAAGTCAAATCTCATTACAGAGAGACGGTTGTGAGCAACCATGTGGGTGCTAGGAATTGAACTCAGGGCCTCTGGAAGAACAGCCAGGGCTGTTAACTGCTGAGCCCCATTTCTAAACTTTTTGTTGTAACCGTTGTTCATTTTTTTGAGGCAAGATCTCTTGCAACCGAGGCTGATCTTTAATTTGTTATGTAGAAGAGGCTAGCCTTCAACTCCTATCTCTCTCTCTCCTTCCTCTAACTCTCAAGCACTGGGTTTAACGGTGTGTGCCACACCCAGCTAATTCTACACTTCTATATTACACATTCTGTAACAAATAACACAATGCTCCAAGCACATGCACACACGTACAGAATAAATTCCCACAAGTTCAATTGCTCTGCTAACCTGAATACATACTGTCAGCCACTATGGGTGGTATTACTTTGTAGCATTGTTTTGTATGTTTCTTAACCTACATAAATATCAGACTATACATATTCTTCTACAACACGAACTTGTGTTTTTGTTTTTTAGAAACAGGATCTCCTTAGCCCCTGTATGACTCAAACTCCGTATCTTGTCAAGATAACAACCTTCCTGTCTTGGCCTCCCAAGTACTGTGATTACGAGCATGTCCCACCACGTACATCTCTACAACTTGCCTTTGGGGCCTATCCTTAGTTTCTTCTTTTGTTTTTTTAGATGTATTTGTTTATTATGTATAGTGCTCTGCCTGCATGTGACCCTGCAAGCCAGAAGAGGGCATCAGATCTCATTACAGATGATTATGAGCCATCTGTAATGTGCTGCTGGGAACTGAACCCTGAGTCATCTCTTCAGCCCTAACCTTATAGTATAAAGATTCAGTCATGCCTCACATACATGGAGTTTATGTACACATACTATATTATATATATATTATGTGTATATATAGATAATTTTTAACTTGAGGACATTTTCATGACTCAAAGAGAAGAGAATCTATGACCTGAAATAAGGGTTTAATGGAGGACTCACCAACCTAAGAGATCATCTGCAGAAATAACTGACTTGCTGAAGATGCGTCCCACCCATAAAACCTCTCACAAACTGCCATTTTACTGTAGTAAAAACACTCTCTTCATCGATGCTTCTGTAACAGTTCCATGGGAGGTGGGAGGTGACATGCAAAGGAGTAGAGACCAACACTTTGACAAACGGAGGGGGAATAACCTTGAAACAATAATTCAAGTCCAATCCCAACCCCTATTTTCTGCTTAACCTTTCCCCTCCAAATGTCATCATTAAGTAACCCAATTATTTTAATTAGTGTTTCTTTGATACAAGATAATCACTAACAATTTAGTCACAAAATTACATTGCTAGGGCTGGGAAGTGGTCCAGTTGGTAGGGCACTTGGCTAGCACACACGAAGTCCAAAGCCCAGCGTTCAGTCCTTAGGACTCCATAAAAGCAGGCAGGGTAACGTGCACCCTGTAGTCCTCGCACTGAGGAAGAGGGTGCAGGAAGATCAAAAGTCCAAGGTTGCCCTCAGCTACCTAGTGAGTCTGAGGGCAACCTAGGCTAAATTGAGACCCTTATCTCAAAAAACGAGGCAAACAAACCATTTAAATTCCCTGGAGGCACTGAATATCACACTGGAGATTTATCTATCAATATTATACTTTCTGTTAAATTACCTTATTTTAAATTTACCAACATACATAAGCGTTGAAATTACAATATATGGCTAATGTTATTATCTCTGAGAATCCTTGGCAAACTAAGATTGAGGTTAATTACCAACGTGACCACTACGGTAGTTAATTTTGCTGGCTCACTGAGCATCCCTGCCTCCCATTTTCCCTCCAACCCAAAAAGACTCATTCTTTGTCGATGTCCATCCAGCGAGAGCAAGAACATATATAACCACATACTGTGTCCAAGCACTCAAATAAATAAATAAATAAATAAATAAATAAAGATGCTCCCAACACACGTACATCCAAACCCGGGTCTCATGCCTCTCATGGTCATGCTATTCCCCTGGATGCATAAACCAAATGACGCATGGCCATTCCTTGCTATGGAGTGGACCATAGTAAAAATCATGGTTTCTATTATTACTATTAAAAAAAATCCCAACTGTCTAACAGTTTTAAAATGAACTGGTTGAATAATTAAGCCAACATCAACTAGCAGATTTAAGGACAAGTTTAATTATAACCATGATGCTATGATCCTCTGACTCATACTGGCCCTCTCCCTTTGGGGAGGCTTATGACTGACAGTATAGGATTTCAAGAGAAGACTGTGTGGGTGGAGAAGTGAAGGTTAAGGAAAAGCCGAGTCACTCCAGGGAAAATCCGCGTCACTTCACAGGTCAAAGCCCCAAGCTGAAAACAACCTCTTCCTTTCCTATCTGCCTGACCCACTCTGGTGCCTGTCAGGAGACCTGCGGACACCACCTTCTGAGCAGAACCCCCAGAAGGAACGCTGTGAGTCCAAGACGGGCTTATCGCTGCACTGACGGGCATTTCTCATCAACACTTGTAAACAAAAAAGCACCTTATAACGGCTAACAAGGACCATGCCTGGCTAGAAGTAAACAGAACCCTGCAAGGGCTGCCTCTAATACCAACTACTTAGGAGGCTGATGTATAGAGGACGACAAGTTCAAAGCCAGCCTGGGCAGCACTGTAACACTCTCTAGATGATAGATAGATAGATAGATAGATAGATAGATAGATAGATAGATAGATAGATAGATAGATAGACAGACAGACAGACAGACAAAAAACAACCAAATAAATAAATCAAAACAAAGCAGAAACCTGTATGAGCACACAGCACCTTACCGGCCTAGTATGAACCCATCATGATTTGCTACTGCCCTACACTTTTGCCTGCTCCTCTCCCACATTGGTGCAATTGATTTTCCTAAGGTTCATGCATTTGCTCCCCTGGGCGTTACACAGCAACGTCCAAGTTTTAGGACTAGGAAAGGGCAAGAGAAGGAAGGGTTCTTCTGTTCCTCCTGGGAGAACAGAGCTCAGTTGGCTCACTGTGTAAGTTTCCATGAACTTTTTATTTCAATCACTACCTACTAAAAGTTTACTATATGCAGGTCATAGTGTATTATTTCTCCAAAACCAATGCATGAATTGTTTCTTATCAGTTCCAAACTTCCTTCCTCTAAATACTTAATAGCGAGCTTAAATATTTTAAAGGGGGGAAAAAAAGTCCACCTCACAAAGGTTGCATCAGAATTCCCCTTTTCTAGCTGGGGGCTAGACAGCAAGCTTATTGTTGACAAGAATGCTTGTACTTTTGCTAACACAGTAACGGAATTCTACGAAAACAAACACAGAGCCCAAAGGATGTGCACTAAATGACTAATATACATATACTGTGACAATAAACGGAAACTATATCAATAGGCTAATAAATACCACCTGGAGGTAACGTATGCCCTACCTACCAGGTATGGCTCTCAGAAATCGCAAAACTTCCGAAAATGAAAACACTTAAAAGCACAGGGTCTGAATTCAGCTGTAAACCATGCACAGAAAACACAGCGCCAGTTCACACGCATATCCATCAAGTGTCCTAATGGAGATCTGTAGTCCTTACAAGGTCTTCATCATCATGACTGTTATCACTATTATTCTTATTTCTGAAAGATCTCGCCACAGCTACCTTACTTAGGGGAGAACACATTTCGACTCAAGAAACCGGACAAGCACTTAAGCCGACAACCTCCTTAAAAAGCGAGGCAGCGACAACTCCGAGGACCGGCAAGGCGCGATGGGCTAGCTACGCACCAAGGGTGCACAAGGGAGCAGGAAACGAGGTGAGACCCCCTCGTCCCCGCCAGGCGCCCCCGCGCGCCTCAGTGACCAACTCCCTCGCCTGGGAAAGTTGAACCCAGAGACATCCCCGCCCCTCGGGCGCCGCGCCGTCGCCAAGGCGACCGCCCCCACCCCACCGCAGCGGACCCTACCGCTCTGCAGCCCGCGGCGGCCTCGGGCTCGGCTCCCAGCGCCGCCGGGACCGGGGATACGGAGCCCAGAGGCCCGGAAGGCGGGCGCGGGGGAGGATGCGGAGTGCGAAAAGGCACGGTCACCCTCCGTCCGCGGGGTCCGCGCCGGCCCGGGCGTCCTCACCCTTCACTTTGCCGAAGGTGCCGACGCCCAGCGTGTCCCCCAGGATGTAGTGGCCGATCTTCACCCGCCCGTCGTGCTTCTGCTTCTCGGCCGTCGCCATCTTTCTCCAGGAACTGAGTCTGCGCATGGCGCCGCGGGAGGGGGCGGAGGGGGCGGGTAGGGCCGCGCCGGGGGCGGGCGGGTGCCGAGGGGGTGGGGACGCGGGTGCGCCGCGGCGGGGCGCAGTCGCCGGCCGCCGCCCGCGCAGGCCCCGCAGTCCCCGCAGCCGGCCTCCGAGCGCACTCGCTCCCCCTGGCGGGCTGGGCGGCGGGGTGGCGGGAGCGGCGCCGGTACTCGCCTCGGCGCCCCGCATCCCTCTGCGCGCGCCCGCCCGCCCACCTGCGCGCGGGGGCTGGAGGGGGCTCCCTAGCGTCCCCTCCAGTGGCCACTCCAGGGTCTGCGGGCGAGGGTTGAGTCCCCCCTGTAATTCCCACGAGGGCAATGCAGAAACGTTGCCCCGGGACAGTGCAGTGTGCTTTGAAACATGGCAGGAGACGCCGCCCTGCCACTGACTTCTAACCTTGGTTTTCATCTCAGAGGCATCTGGAAGCCTGGGGTGTTTTCACTTGCACTTTTAATACTTCCCACTGCTTAAAAAAGAAAAGAAAAGAAAAAAAAAAAAAAAAAAAGACTCAGAGCCGGTTACTACTATTGGGCACCGCACAGCTCAAGCAGTCTGGAGAGTCTTCAGTCCTAGGAAATTTGCTACCCTCAAATTTCCCCTGTGGCGAGCAGCAGGCTGGAAATGTGTGCCCGTGTGTGTGTGTGTGTGTGTGTGTGTGTGTGTGTGTGTGTGTGTGTGTGTGTGTGTGTGTGTACGGAAAAGAGGGATGTTATCCCGAACGTATGGTGTAGAGAAATTAATATTTTCACATTATCACTGGAATGTACACTTTCTCTGCACTAAAAAAAAAAAAGATTGTATTGTTGGTATAAACGGAGCCATAACATTACAAAGAAAATGTTTGTAATAAAAATTTCACGTGAGTCTGTTACACAATAGGCAAAATCAACCGCATTATCATTTTTTAAAAAATGTGTATGCCTCCTTCAGTTTTGCAGTTTCAATTTCTGTCGATGTCAATGGACAAAATGGTCAGTCTTCATGAAGGGATTTTTTGCTTTGTTTTGTCTTAAGAACCTAGAAGAGCCATCTTTCTTCGGGATGAAAATTGCCAGGTCTCCTAGTTTCCTCATCTTCTAGCTTCAGACATCAAAGTGGTGTTAAGTGCTGGTTTGTTCTAGGAAAGCACTTCAGGGGAAAGAAATCCAACTGGAGCTTAGGGCACTGGTTCTCAACCTTCCTAATGCTGAGACCCTTTAATACTCATGTTGTGGAGACCCCCCCCCCCAGCCATACAGTTATTTTTGTTGCTACTTCATGACTGTAATTTTGTTACTGTCACCGTTCATATTGTAAATATCCGTGTTTTTCGGACAGGCAACCCCTGTAAAGTTTGACCCACAAAGAGGTTGAGAACCTCTTGTTTACAGCATTTCATAAGCAGAGACCGGTTGTGGATAGTCAACTCCCTACCTTACACTTAGGTTGAAAAGTAAAATAAGACTTTGTTTTGTTTTTTTGAGACAAGGTTTCTCTGTGTGTAGCTCTGACTGTCCTGGAACTCACTCTGTAGACCAGGCTGGTCTCGAACTCACAGGAAAATAAGACATGTTTTTGATAGCTGGTGTATTTGAGCGACTGACTTTAACTTTTCCTCTTTGCCTTGTGAGGCTTTTTGGATTCCTATAAGGCAGAAATAGCTCTGAATTCTATTAAGGAGGGTGAAACAGCATCTTAATTCACTTCATGGCTAGGATTTGGCCCAAGGGGGTTCTGCTATTTACTTCAATCTAAAAGAAATAGCTGGACTAAGGCTGTAACTCAGTTGATAGAGCGCTTGCCTAGCTTGGGTGAAGCTGTAGGTTTGAGGTTTGATCCCCAGCAGCTCACAAAAGTGAGCATGACAGCTTGTGTCTGAAAATCTCAGCACTCGACATTATTGTGGGGGGGGGGGGGTCAGAAATTCTGCTACCTAGGGACTTTGAGGCCACCCCGAACCACATGAGACCTCTCAAAACTAACACAAACTAAGGTAGGAGAGATGGCTCAACAGTTAAAGGCACACACTGCCAAGCCTGAAGACCTGAATTTGAACCTCAGAACCTACATGGCAGAAGGAGAGAACAGACTCCCAAAAGTTATCCTCTGACCTCCACCTGCATGCCTACACATAAACACGTTAAGTAACATTTAAAATAAAGAAAAGAAAAGAATAACAGAATACTCTGTGTGCCAGTTACATCACTAGGATGTTGCAAAAGAGTAAACAGGAACTGAGTTTTGTAAAACACCATTTGCAATTTCTCCTGAAACTATTAAAGACTTGAGAATCTAACACACAATCAAGCATGAAGGCGCATCCTCGACCCCAAATCCTCGACCCCAGCTCTTGTAGAGAAGCAGATGTGGCTATATCAATTCCAGGGCTACATAGAGCTCCAGGCTGCAGGACTGAGACTGTCTCCAAAGGAAAAGTAAAAACAATCTTCAAAAGCTAAAGATCAACCAGGCAGTAATGGTGCACACCCTTTAGTCCCAGCACTTGGAAGGCAGAGACAGGTGGATTTCTGTGAGTTCGAGGTCAGCCTGGTCTACAGAGTAAGTTCCAAGATAGCCAGGACTGTTTCACAAAGAAAAAAAAAAAAAAAAAAAAAAAAAAAAAAAAAAAAGTTGAAAATCATACAAAGGCAACTGGAAGGCTTTATTTTTTTTATTTTTGTTTTGTTTTTGTGAAGTGTTATTATCAGATACAATTAGAGTTAACACACAGAGTTTAAGGTCACAAAAATCCTGGAATCAAAATAAAATACTCTGAGTAAGTGTAAAGACAAATGTCTATCACACATTTGTTCTTGGTTTTCTTTTTTAATTTTCCTTGGAAACACATTTTTAAGTCAATTTAACACTTTGATTTGCCTTCCCGTAGTCTCAGTTAGAAATCGACTCTAATAAACCACACACTTTAAATTTTGTAATCTGGTAAAATTTTATTGTTAAACCTGTTTAAGCAAAAGATAATTAATTTAAAATTTTTTTAGTCGGGCGATGGTGGCACACACCTTTAATCCCAGCCCTCGGGAGGCAGAGGCAGGCGGATCTCTGTGAGTTTGAGACCAGCCTGGTCTACAGAGCTAGTTCCAGGACAGGCTCCAAAGCCACAGAGAAACCCTGTCTCAAAAAAAAAAAAAAAAAATTAAATGAAGAAATGCACTCCGGTATTATTTTCACTCTCAGCCTATTCATTGTTTTTTTAATAAATAAAGCTGCCTGAGAAGACCAGAATGCAAAACAGCCACACTAGTCAGTCATACAGGCCCAGCAGTGGTAGCTTTTATTGTTGAAAAGAATTATGTTCTTCAATATTGACTAGTTTTATGTTCTTTCTTAGTTTTGGGTTTAAGGTTTATTTGTTTTTATTTTATGTGCACCAGTGTTTTGTGTGTATGTATGTCTGTGAGGGTGTCAGATCCCCTGAAACTGGAGTTACAGACAGTGGTGAGCTGCCATGTGGTTGCTGGAAATTGAACCCAGGACCTCTGGAAGAGCAGCCAGTGCTCTTAATCCCTGAGCCATCTCTCCAACCCCTACTTTTTTTTTTCAATGTCTTCAATAAAGCCTACATTTTCTGGTTGTGTGGAAAGCCTGAAATAGCAAGTCAAACCGTTGGGCAGGAACTTAGAGATTGTCTTATCTATTGACCACAGCTGGGGCTTAAGTAGCTTTACCTGCTCAGCGTTTTGAGGGTTTTGTTCGGAGGGATTGTGTTGTTGTTAGTTTGGGGGTGGGGAGCTTGTTTTGTTTTTCTTATTTTGAGTTGAAACTCCAATCAAATTGGGTGTCTGAAATAATAAAGAATAAGCTCTATAGCACTTTGCTTCTTCTCTCTCCTTCCTGTTTGTTTGGGTTTTTATCTTTTTAATGTTAATACACTTTCTTCTACCTTATTTTCATTCATTCCTGCACCGATCCATCTCCAAACCTTCACTTGCTTCATCTGCTTTTTAGTTCCAGGCACTATGAAAACGGACATTTTTTAAGGAAATGAAAAGTCATGGCTCCTACTGTTAAGAAAGGTGAAAAGTATCATATTCTACTGGGAGGATTCTTTGTATTCTACCTACCTAGCCATGATGGAATATGTAGTGATATTTCGTTTGCTTTTTAATAAATAAAGCTGCCTGAGAAGACCAGAATGCAAAAGAGCCACACTAGTCAGTCAAACAGGCCAGGCAGTAGTAACAGACACCTTTAATCCCAGCAGCCTGATCTTCATGTTGAACCCCAATATCTGTCTCTGGGTTTTAATTATTCATGCTATACTTGACATCCAATGTTTGGGGTATGAATTCACAAAAAACCGATTGCCTGTGGCTTTACAGTCACCGGCATCACCAGAGCTACAAGTCACTGTTGTTGCCTAGAGTCACTGCCCTACAGGCTAGGTTTTTCTTTTTTATCTCCTGGTGGACTCTCTCCCTGAACCCCTTTCTCAGGCTGCTGACAAACTAGGTAGCTGCCTTGAAATACAGTTAGGCTTTTACTGTTCTACACAGCAGCAATCAGCCACACATCTTTAACATCGACGGCAGATTTGGTAAGACAGTTGGGAATTCTGGAAGGGAGGAATTAGTGAAAGGAGAGAGGTTTTTCCCACATTAAAAAATGTGAAACACCATTACATTGAAGGGCTTTATGTCTCTGTATGATAATTCCCTAGACAGTCACTTGTCTTGCTATTTTTTCTCAATCATGAGAAAAAGTCACTAACACTGCATTCTTTGTTATCAGATAATCTGCAGGATATTACACTATATTTAGATATTACTGACTAAATGCATGTATCTCCAAAATGTATATGTTAAAATTCTACCATTACTCTGATCATAATTTGAGGATCAATTAGGTCATGAGGGTAAAGACCACAGGAATAGAATTCGTGCCTTTATAGACTGCAGAGAGCTCTCTTTCCACCATGTAGGAAGACAACACAAGGAACCAACCTTACAAGTTATTCAACTTTTCACAATTTCTTCTTGAAAATAGTTTCAGACCCCATAAATTAAGAGCTCAATCCCATAGAACCACTTTCCTTATCTGTTGTCAACTATATATTTTGTACTTCTGTACATCACAGCCTACAAACCTTTCCTCTAGTTCTGTTTTCTACATCAGCTCACACAACCAAAGAAAACAGTTTGTTTAGACAGTTTACTTACTACCTCTTACAACTTAACCCATTTCTATTAGCCTATCCGTTTTCACCTGTGTTAGTTTTGAGACAAGTTCTAAAACAGCAGAAAAATGCTAGCAAGGCTATGAGACAGCAATTTATATTTAAATAGTCCCCATTTTCACTCTGGCCCCTTCTTAAATACACACAGGTGACTTGCAAATGTTCAGTAATCCAAACCATGTACTTTTGTGTGGTGGAATATTAGTTTAAGATGTGTACACTTGTTTATTCTATGGAATATTTGTTTAATGATGAAATGATGTGCTGCGTTCTTTTATGTTGCATTTGTTTAACTATGTAAAACTGTGCTACTTTGCCTGCTTAAAACACCTGATTGGTCTAATAAAGCACTGAATGACCAATAGCTAGACAGGAGAGAGGAATAGGTGGGGCTGCCAGGCAGAGAAAATAAATAGGAGAAGAAAGAAGAGCTGGGCTTAAGAAAAGGAGAAGGAGGGCTGGAGAGATGGCTCAGCAGTTAAGAGCATTGCCTGCTCTTCCAAAGGTCCTGAGTTCAATTCCCAGCAACCACATGGTGGCTCACAACCATCTGTAATGGGGTCTGGTGCCCTCTTCTGGCCTGCAGGCGTACACACTGACAGAATATTGTATACATAATAAATAAATATAAAAAAAAAAGAAAAGAAAAGGAGAAGGAAAAGAAGATGTCAGGGCCAGTCATCTAGACAGACACAGAGTAAGAAAGAAAGGAATAGAGAATAGAGAAATGTAAACGCCCGGAGGCAAGAGATAAACAGGATAATTTAAGTTAAGAAAAGCTACTTAGAAATAAGCCAAGCTAAGGCTGGCCATTCATAAGTAAGAATAAGTCTCCAAGCATTTGTTTGGGAGCTGGATGGCAGAACCCTAAAAGAGGAAAAGAAAACCAAAAACTGAAAGACCTGGATAAATCCAGACCCCCCCCCCCCTAGCAGGAAGAGTAGAGCCAAAAATTTAGGTTAGCTAGTTCAGTGACTCTATTCCAGGAACTAGCTGACCAAAAAGTTAGATTATAATCTTAAAAATAATCTTGAGACATGGGGAGTTACCCCCTTGTGATTATCACTGGTATTTTTGGAATTTTTCAATGACGCCCTCCCTATCTGCTTTGGGTTGTGGTTTCTTCCCTTAAATACCTCTTTTCCTAGCTACTCGGGGTCGAACTCCTCTATCCCACGGGATATGAATCTCGGCCCCAGCGCGCTGGTTCCTGTCAATAAACCTCGTGTGATTGCAGCAAGGATGGTCTCTCGTGAGTTCCTGGGAGGTCGTGTTATCTCGAGACTTGAGTGAGAGTCTCCTCACTCTGGGGGTCTTTCAAAACAAAATCTACACTTTTGTGTCTTTGTAGAGTCTACATTACCTAAGCAGGAGGAATGAATTCAACTTCACCTCTTTGCCCTTTATGGATGTGGGGAGATAGGGCTGAGTGTCAATTTTCTAACCACAGGGCTGGATCTTTCAGTGAGCATGCCCCATCTTAAGGTATCACAGAATCCTTTTGTTAAAACAAAAGATGTTCCTATTCTATACGTGGAAGATTGCAAAGGCAACGGGTGCTTTGTCAGGAGCAGGGCTCAAATCCAAAAGTTGACAAAAGATTTTTCTAGTGCCTCTTTCTACAAAGGTGTTAGAAGCTGTGAGCCAGGAACCAAGTGCAGATATCAAACATCTATTTGTCTTTCTATCACTGAAAGAGCAGCCCAAACCCCTGTGCCTCCTTAGTCTTTTCTCAGTTGAGATTTCCAAGTTTTGCGTCCTTGGCAGTGTTGGGAGCACTGGTATGTTGTAGAATAGCCCAGTAAAATTCATCCGGTGCTTTTCTCATAGCTAGATTGCTGGTGGACTTAGCGGAACAAAAACGGACTAATGTCTACTTTTGTGGCCCAATCAAAGCCACATCCTGTTGTCAGGATTCATCCTGTCGATCTTGACCTTGGCTACCTGCCTTTGTCACGTTTTCCTCTTAGAGCTGCTCTGTTTCCTCTTTCCAAAGTTTGCAAGGAAATCACTAATGAATGTCCATCCTTAAGAACTAGAAATTTAGGGCTGGAGAAGTGGTTCAGTGGATAAGTAGTTAAGAGAACATACTGGCCTTCCAGAGGTCATAATCCATCATTGAGAGGTGACTGAAAGCAGCAGGCAGATATTGCTCACCCCACGGCTTGAAAATAAGACTACTACCACAGTTTCAAGTCAAACTTGAAGCCGGGCGATGGTGGCACACGCCTTTAATCCCGGCACTCGGGAGGCAGATGCAGGCGAATCTCTGTGAGTTCGTAGGCCAGCCTGGTCTACAAGAGCTAGTTCCAGGACAGGCTCCAAAGCTACAGAGGAACACTGTCTCGAGAAAAAAAAAAAAAAAAAAAAAAAACTTGAAGCAAGCTCTAATTCAATACTTGCCAGTACTTGCCAGATGGACGGACTCTGGCCAGGGCCAGATCCTCGGAAGTGGCCCCAGACCAAGTATTGCAAGGGCTTAAGAAGGAAAGCTCATAGTTCATTGCATTTTCCATCATGTCCGATCAGGAGCAAGTGTATACCCTGAAGTATCTCCTGCCTGTGTACCTCCAGCCCACATGTAATATAGCACATCAGGAAGATGGCTCAAAGTTGTTTAGGGGAGTGAAAACATGTCACTTGTTTTCTTGATGAGTTTATTGAAGTAAAATTGACATGCAGTGAAAGTCCCCTGTTGTAGATGTAGCATTCAATGAGTTTAGAAAATCATATTCAGTTGTCTTAACTGGAACCACTGTGAATATAGAATACTTTAATTACCCACCCAAATTTTGTTACAGTCTTGCCTCTTTTAGAATGTCCTTTCTCTTAGCATAATCTTAGAGCAGTGGTTCTCAAGTAGTGGGTTGATGGCCCCTTTGGAGGCCAAACAACCCTTTCACATGGGTCACCTAACGCCATCAGAAAATACTGATGTTTACAATTCATAGCAGTAGCAAAATTACAGTTATGAAGTAGCAATGAAAATAATTTTATGGTTGGAGTCGTCACTGCATGAAGAACTGTATTAAGCCGTCACAGCTCTAGGAAGGTAGAGAAGCACTACCTTTGCATGTTGGGTAACAGTTTCCTCCAAGATTGAAACATTCTATCCTGCAGGGATGCTCCTTAAGCAGAAAGGTAAACAACTTAAAAGAGCTTCAAGAGTCTCTGAAACTGACTGGATTCACTGGGTTCCTCCCTGTCAGAGTAAAAAACAAAAGCTGATAGTCCCTCTCAGTTGAGCAGGCTGCCAAGATGTCTCTTAGACAAGTCAAAGGATAAATAAGACTCGGAGACCAGAACAGACTAGCTGAGGTGGGAGGAGCAGCTGAGCTGCCTGGAGGAGGTTTAGACCAACTGAGGCACCTGGAAAGGTGTAGGGGCAGAAATATGCAGGCCCAAATTCCACATTGTCTGCTGGTCAGAAATCTGAGTGACTTACAAACATAATATGCACCTTCCACGCAGGAGGGGATCGCCTGGCTCTTTTGAAGTAAAGCAAACCCGGTGGCATCCCAACAGGTGTCAGGATATGCTAAAATAGTTCTGTTCCTTCTGTTGTAAATTATGAGGTCACCTGGGGAAGAGGTGTTCTCAGTCTACAGGACAAAATAGACAAAACAAGATGTGACTTAAGTCACCCCCCCTCACCAGGAAACAGAATGCTAATGAAGTTTTTATTACCTTCCCTTTCAGTTTACATTGATATAAAAGCTGTTTAAAAAAACAAACGCCGGCGATTTCAGGATTTGAATGATCACTGAAAATCCCTCCCTATACTGTCCAGTAAATTGTGTCTTTATTCCCAAACCTCTACACTGGTGAGAAATGTTTTATGTTGGGGCTGGACCCCGACAGAAAGTACACTCTCCAAACTGTTTACCTTCCTGCTGGTGGTTCCAGGTTTCTAGCTATTTTCTTTCTTTCTTTCTTTCTTTCTTTCTTTCTTTCTTTCTTCCTTCCTTCCTTCCTTCCTTCCTTCCTTCCTTCCTTCCTTCCTTCCTTCCTTTATTTATTTATTTTTCGAGACAGGGTTTCTCTGTGGTTTTGGAGCCTGTCCTGGAACTAGCTCTTGTAGACCAGGCTGGCCTTGAACTCACAAAGATCCACCTGCCTCTGCCTCCCGAGTGCTGGTATTAAAGGCGTGTGCCACCAATGCACGGCTTCTTCCTTCCTCCTTTCCTTTCCTTTCCTTTCCTCTCCTCTCCTCTCCTCTCCTCTCCTCTCCTCTCCTCTCCTCTCCTCTCCTCTCCTCTCCTCTCCTCTCAACTCTTCTCTCCTCCCCTCCCCCCTCCCCTCCCTTTCCTTCTTTCATGACAGGGTTTCTCTGTGCGCAACAGCCCTGACTATCCTAGAACATGCTTTGTAGACCAGGCTGGCCTCAAAGTCACCAAGATTCACCTCCCTCTGCCTTCCGAGGGCTGGGATTACAGGTGTGCACCACCACCACCCCGCAGTTACTAGCTTTGGTGAACTGTCACCTGTGCCAGTGTTGGGCTTGGTGATACAACTGTCTTTGAGTCATTTCTGTTCCTGTGAGTAATTGCTCACTCATATTCATGTAAGATACCCCAATAAAACTCATTGGTTCACTAAGTCTGACTTTGTGGTCTGTACTTTGGTCTGCATGGGTTTCCTGTCTGGGGTGAGTTGACATGTGTGTTGTACCTCCCCAGGGAAAGTTTTGTCACACAGCAGAGCAGAAGCAAAAATAGCCTGCAGTAAACTTTTACATACAGACCTACAGACCTTAATATTACCTTTATCCTAACTATAAATAGGCTAGAACTGCTGGGGTCTGTACTATTAGCTGTATAAGAGGCAGCCAGCCCTTTCCAGTGTGGCTATAGAGTTTAGCATTTCCAGCAGCAATGAACGAGTATTCCAGGTGTTCCTCATTAACATTTATTATGATTTTTTTTCTTTAGCTATTCTTTTTTTTTTTTTTTTTTTTTTTTTTTTTTTTTTTTTTTTTTTTTTNTGGAACTAGCTCTTGTAGACCAGGCTGGTCTCGAACTCACAGAGATCCGCCTGCCTCTGCCTCCTGAGTGCTGGGATTAAAGGCATGCGCCACCACCGCCTAGCTTCTTTAGCTATTCTTGAAGCTTATAGTACTATATTGTGTTTTAATTTACATTTCCCTAGTGTCGTGTAGTGGTTTGAATGCAAATGGCCCTTATAGGCTCCTATATTTGAATACTTGGTTCCCAGGACTGTTCTGGAAGGATTAAGAGGCATGCTCTTCTTGGAGGAGGTGTGTCACTGGGGGTGGACCTAAGGTTCCACAGCCCCAGGCCATCTCAGTTAGCTCTCCTTTTTGCCTCCTGCTTGCAGCTCAGGATGTAAGTTCCCAGCTCCACACCTACCTGCCTACTGCTGTGCTCCTGGTCACAATGGCCATTGTCTTTCCGTCTGTCAGACCCAATAAACTCTTTCTTGCCTTGGTCATGGTTTTTCTTTATAGCAATAGAAGAATAGAAAAGTAACTAAGCCAGGCATGATGTCATGCACCTTTAAAATTACCACTCAGGGAGCAGAGGCAGGAAGATTTCTGTGAGTTTAAGGCCAGTCTGGTTACATAGTGTGTTCAGGACATCCAGGGCTACAAAAACCTTGTCTCAAAAATATTAATGTAGAGCCGGGTGACGGTGGGATCTCAGCACTCGGGAGGCAGAGACAGGCGGATCTCTGGGAGTTTGAGGCCAGCCTGGTCTACAAGAGCTAGTTCCGGGACGGGCACCAAAGCTACAGAGAAACCCTGTCTCGAAAAACAAAAACAAAAAAAAATTATTGTAGGGCTAGAGAGATGGCTCAGAGGTTGGGAGCACTGGCTCCTCTTCCAGAGGATCCGAGTTCAAATTGCAAGATCCACATGGCAGCTCACAACTGTCTGTAAGTCCAGTCCCAGGGGATCTGACACCTTCATACCAACGCACATGAAATAAAGTATCTAAAAATATTAATGTATAAATATAATAATATATATCATTCATGTATTATCACATAAAATACATTGATATATAACATGTATCATATATTAACATTGTATACTACAACATATGGAATATATTAAAAATATATAGCCTTTGTATATATATATATTTTATATATATTATTTTTGCTACCTGGCTTTTTTTTTTCCTGTTCTGGAACTAGCTCTTGTAGACCAGGCTGGCCTTGAACTCACAGAGGTCTGCCTGAGTGCTGGGATTAAAGGCATGCACCACCACCACCCTGCTTGTTTTTCTAAACAGATCTTTCCAGCCCTGACTGTGTGCTAGGATTCAGGCATGTGTGCCAAGTCTACTGCAATGGTTATTCTTTTTTTTTTTTTCCTGTCTGTGTGTATGCCTGCAGGCCAGAAGAGGGCACCAGACCTCATTCCAGATGGTTGTGAACCACCATGTGGTTGCTGGGAATTGAACTCAGGACCTTTGGAAGAGCAGGCAATGCTCTTAACCACTGAGCCATCTCTCCAGCCCCAATGGTTGTTATTCTTGTTGAAGAGGTGTTATCAAATGGCCATTCACACTCAAAGGGGGGTTCACGTTGCTTCTTAGGTAGCCACAAGACACCAAAGCATTGAAATCCAGCTAGCAAAAGTGAGATATGTGGATGGCGAAAAGTATATTATACCTTCCTAAGTAGGAAGAAAATCTAAGCTGTCTTAATTTTTAATCCAGTTTTTTTTTTTTTTGCTTGCTTTTTGAGACAGGGTTTCTCTGTGTAACTTTGAAGCCTGTCCTGGCACAGCCTCTGTTCAAGGCTGGCCTCGAACTCATAGATCTTCCTGCTTCTTCCTCCTACGTGCTGGGATTAAAGTCATGCATCACCAACACCCAGCTTTCCAAGATGTTTCAATTTTTAATGCCTAGTATGTGGTGACACATGTTGGCTACATTAGATTAATATAGTAGGATTAGTTTCACATTTTAAATGTGACGACGAGACTATTGGAAACTACATACCTGGTTTGCACTTGTAACTCCTATTACATTTTAGTATTTATGATTCTTTCTGCGTATGTGCAGTTATCTACATGCCACACGTCTGAGTGGGGGTCTGCTACTATCCTCCCCTTTGTTGAAGCAAAGGTTTCCCCCATTTCTTTTACACTGGATACTTTAGCTTAAGTAGCAGCCCTAGAGCTTCCTAGCAATTCCCCTGCCTCAGCTTTTGTTCTCCCTGTAGGAGTGCCACTGCATCTGGCATGCTCCCCCACCTCCCCCAGACAGGATTTCTCTGGCCATTCAGGAACTCGCTCTGTAGACTGGCCTGGCCTGCTATTGCTCCCGGGTGTTGGGATTAAAAGCATGTGCCACCACTGCCTGGCCCTGAACCTGGCTTTTTATTCACTTGGGTTGCTAGGACCGAACTCTGGCTATGGGCTATCAGACTCTGCTGGGCAGGGTACCTTAGCTACCTCTTTTCTTTGCTTGGCCATCTCCCTGGCCCTCACATTATCTGCTACTAGACAGTGTTTGTGTATACTTCCAAGACATTTCAGTCAAGTCAGACACAGCCCTGGTATACTCTAACATGAATACGTTTGTCACATTTACAGTCAAAGCTCAAAGCCTTGGTTGGTTGCCAGGGCCCAGCCTTCTTTCAAGGAACTATACTGACATTGTATGCTCCTGAGTGTTGTATTCAGAAATATTTAGAATTTGAAGGTTGTTTTCTATTTTTTACCCAAGATCAAGAAAGGGCAGGTTTGGCCAGGCAGTGGTGGCGCACGCCTTTAATCCCAGCACTTGGGAGGCAGAGGCAGGCAGATCTCTGTGAGTTCGAGACCAGCCTGGTCTACAAGAGCTAGTTCCAGGACAGGAACCAAAACCACAGAGAAACCGTCTCGAAAAACCAAAAAAAAAAAAAAAAAAAAAAGGCGTTTGTTGTGACCGTAATTATTTTCAAGTGGCTTGCAGTCTTTTACTTTGAAATAGAGTAGCCCAGACTGGCTTTGAACTCAAAATCTGTCTCCTACTCATAAATACTAGGATTAGAGACATGTACCACCATGCCCAGCTTGCTTGCATTTGGAAGTGTGGATGGTGTCTTTCATCTGTTTTAAGAGTACAATTAGTTAGCATTTTGGTTATACATGAGCATGGATTCCACCCAACAGGCAAATTTGGTTATCGGTTTCAATAATTAAGAATGCATTCCAACACTCACTGCTAATAGCATCTTTATTACCAGAGGAAAAAGCATAAACCTTAAATCTTTTTTTCATGCTGTAGTTTGCGTTTACGAAGTGATACAGCACACCATCTCCAGACCCTGGAGTTCTAAATCACTATGCCATGCTGCTGTCTCACAGTGCTCTCAGGAGCCATGTCTAATAGGACAGGGCTTTGAAGGCTTCCTGTTTCCTCTCCTCCCTTGGGGATCTGCTTCTCCTCTGTGGGCTGCTGCTCCGATTATGCCTTTCCCATTCCCAGATGGCCAATTATAACTATATTGCACTGTTCACTCCATGGTTCTGTGCCTCAAGTGCTACCAAGCTAGTTCCTCAGCTTCCCCTAACTGTTCTAACTTGAGAAAACCAGACCTTCTAGACCCAGTACCTCCCTTGTTCTTAGTAACAAACTTTTGAAAGGTAGCCCTAGCTCTTAGTTTCATATTCAAGGAATTGAAATAAAGGCTCACAGGTTAGAAAAATTGCAAGGCAACTTTATTCAAGCAAAGCAACAGTACGGATCACAAGTAGATTTCCAAGAGCAAAAATGGGAGTCCTGCAGAGACAACTCAGACTGTTCACTGTGCAGATATAAGGACAGAGTTTGAATGACTAGTACCTACATTAAAAACAAGAGAAACAGCTGGTAACGATGGCTTACAACTTTAATCCCAGCACTAGGAACAGAGATAGGAGAATCTCTGAGTTGAGGCTATCCAGGTTTGCATAGAGGCTCTAGGGTAGCCAGGACTACAAAGGGAGACCCTGTCTCATAAAACCATGAGCTCTCCTGTCAGCCAGTTTAGCTAAAATAGGCAGTTTCTGGTTTAGTGAAGATCCTGTGGAGAATAGAGTAATACAGTACAGATAAGGGCTGGTTACTAAGAGGTAGGGTCTGGGTGGTTTTCTACTTTGACAGGTTTGTCATATATAACCATCTCTCTAGAGTGTAAGATCTTTTCCATAACAGACGTGATTCTGACCACTGCCATGCTCAGCTATGCAGATGGTAAGCACAGACCTCTCCCTAAAACTTCACTTAGGGAGGTGCCTTATAGCACATAAGACCCAGACCATGAGGGAAGAATCTTACTACATTGTTCAGAATGGGGTACATGAGCAGTTGTGTTATGGGTTAACCACATGTCCATGCCTAGCACAAACCAACTGGAGTCCCAAGTTGCTAATTACTCACTTTGCCTGCCTCACTGGGATTTTTAGTTATTTCCTGTGTATGCTTTCACTGTGTAGCCCTGGCTGTCCAGCAACTTGCAGATAAGGAATTCACTATACTCAGACTGTGAAAAAACTATCCTATTTTAATATCTAGTAAAAACCACTTCAGAGAAACTGTAAAGTGTCTTCCACAGAACTGCTTTGGCAGGGAGCTACAGTATTCCCTCTAGGTAAGGGTGTGGCTGTCTTGACAAAAATAAAGCTAGTATTTTTAGTTCAATTTGAGTGGATAGTCCAGTAAGACAAGAAGATACAGCGGAGCTCAAGGTTGCTGGCCACACAGAAGCAACTTTTGATCAAGACTGAGGCAGAAAATGGGAGAATTATGGGCTGGTGAGATCATATAGGTACACGTCACCAAACGTTTGAATTTCTTCCTTTGAACATAATTGGTAGGACCAACTCTTACTTGACCTGACCCTTCATATGCCCCCCACACATAGGACAAATAAGAGAGAACTCGGGTAGGGAGACAGTTCAGAGGTCATCTCAGTAAAGCTGAAGCCTGCCTTGGTCACTTAGCATGTACCAGGCCAACTTTGATTTCCTTCTCCAGATTTAAGTAGCAGGAAAAAATTTCTAGAGACATGGTTTCACACAGTCCAGAATGGCCTAATTCCCTAGTTTCTCTTGCCTTTCATCATCCCAAATGCTAAGATCACAGGTCTATCAACACTCTCATTTATAAACATAAAAATTTTTTAACATTTTTGCAAAATTCTGAACAGTAATAAAATGTGATTTCAGCTTGTTAATAATAGCTGAACACAGTCAGGCATAGTGGTTCATGCCTTTAATACCTGCACTAGATAGTCAAATCTGTTGGGTTACAGGCCAGCCCTGGGCAAAGCGAGACCCTGCTTCACAAAAATCAGATCATAAAACTGGGCATGCTGGCTCTATTACCCCAGCACTTGACGTAGTACAAGTTAGCTAAGGCTTGGGGGGGGGGGGGGACGACGACATTCAACACTAAATCTACAAATTGAGTCCCAAGCTACTTATGACTTGGAGACCTTGTATTTAACAAAAAGGAAAAAAAAAGGCTACATTGCCAAGTTCTCTAGCCACTTATTTCTGATCAAAACTCCATTTAGATCCAGCTGTGCAACCTGGGAATCACAGGCTACATGCACCCCATAAGCTATGAAAGAAACCCAACATTGGGTAGCGTCACAATTCAAGACTTATGTTCCAAGTTAGACATACCAAACATAAAAACTAGACCAGGCGGTGGTGCAAGCAGATCTGAAGATGAAGCCAGCCTGGTCTACACAGAGAAACTGTTTTTAGAAACACCAAACCAGGGGCTGGAGAGGATGGCTCAGAGCACTGGCTGCCCTTCCAGAAGTCCTGAGTTCAATACCCAACAACCATATGGTGGCTCACAACCTGTAATTTGATCCGTATTCCCTATTCTCAGAACACTGTATACACAATAAGTTAAAAAAAAAAAAAAACCCAAACCCAAAGCGGTGAAACTGAATCTAGATGCACTCTACCCTCAATTGAGCAGCCTCATCATTGCCTAGTTTTCCCCAAACCTATTGCACACAACACCACAGGCCATTAGTTCAGAGATGAACTTACCTTAACAGGGCTTTTCTTCTAGCACCTCCTTGGGGCTTTGTGCTATCTTTTTCATCTCTAGACCCACTCAAGTCCAGATACCCAGTTTAACTCCCACCTGTCTCAATGTCTGACCATCCCTTGTTAGAATTTATGTGTTTCAACCATTAGCAACCATACAGTACACCATAATCTTTTTTTTCTTTTTCTTGGTTTTTTGAGACAGGGTTTCTCTGTGGCTTTGGAGCCTGTCCTGGAACTAGCTCTGTAGACCAGGCTGGTCTCGAACTCACAGAGATCCGCCTGCCTCTGCCTCCCGAGTGCTGGGATTAAAGGCGTGCGCCACCACCGCCCGGCAGTATACCATAATCTTAACAAGCCCACAGGCCAAGAGTTCAACCACGATGAACCGTACATTGTCAAAAACAATTTCATGCCCTTGAATTTGGCACCTTTGAGTAGTCTCATGTACTGCGAAAAAGTCCGACCAACACCTAGATTAACAATTTACAAGTAAACAGCACTTGTCTCCAAGAGCTGAGAATAAAGGCAAACACCATCTTGCTTGGTCTAAGTACATGTTAAAATCTGAAACTTCAGGAATCAAGAGCTCAAAAGAAGGGTTAGGACAGATGGCCCCTATCCATGAGGGCTTTGCTCAGAAATTTCAGTCCCATTTAGATTGCAAGCACCTTAATACACCCTAAGCACGGTAGGGATTGATAATTTAGGCTGCATAGCTGTGGTATTTTACATAACCATTCCAGTTAACAGTCATCTTCCCTAGCAAGCCTCCTCACTCAACCCACCACTTCCTGTGTCCCCAGGTTCAGATTCTCTTTCCCAGCCCCTACTTCAGCCCCATAGGAACTAACCTTATGCTACTAAAATTCAAAGCAATCACAAAATCCAACACTGAATTGACATTAAAATACCTTAGCACACCACACATAATTTTGGAAACCAGAACGTTTATTTTATGACAGATCGAAATCCTCAAGATGAACTGGATGCTGCAACAGCTGCCCTCTTGGGTTTAGGGGTTGTCCCTTCACGGAATCCATGCCTGTGCCAGGTTAAAAAAAAATGTTAATGCAGCAACATCAACATCATTTCCAATTTGTTTAAACCTTAATAAGCTTATCTCAGTTAAAATGCTGAAATCAATATAGCATTCATAAGTTCAGACATTTATTTTTAGAACATCACTGATAAGCCATCATTCACTCCACTTAAGATACCCCACATCACATTACAACAAACTGATTCAAACAAAAAGGCCCAACAATTTTAGGCTCATTTCCCCAATTTTCAAAAGAATCAAGGTCCTTATGGTCTAAAGGACAGGCTCCAATCTTTCCTTAGTGATGGAAGAGAACGACCAGATGAACAGCATCCTTGAAGCTGCTCAACCAAGACTAAATTCTTTTTTTTTTTCAAGACAGGGTTTCTCTGTGGCTTTGGAGCCTGTCCTGAAACTAGCTCTTGTTAAGACCAGGCTGGCCTGAATTTTAGAGATCCGCCTGCCTCTGTCTGGGATTAAAGGCGTGCCCCACCACCGCCTGGCTCCAAGACTGGCTCCAAGACTGAATTGTTATCAACACTCACACCTACTCTAGGAACCTCATTTCATTAATGTGAGCCATCTGAAGCGCAAAACACCAACAAACCATTACACATAAAGTTACAACTCCATGCAGTATAAACTCAAACACAAGGAATTGTTTATGTTCTCTTGCTTGCTGCCTTGTGACCCTCAAGTCAGGTCCTACAGCAGACTGTAGCCAGAAGCCCCCATCACCTAAACCTCACTTTCCCTATGGGCAATCCCTACATCATGGACGAGCAGCAAGGCAAGCAGGGCTGGCTTCCATACAGATTCTGAAACAAAGTCTAAGATGGGGCAGAACCAAAAAAAAAAAAAAAAAAAAAAAAAAAAAAAAAAAAAAAAACCAACAAAACCCCTATCTAGGGCTAGCACCCAGAAGAGGTCTAGGTAGCAGAGGCAGCCTAGGTAGTGTGAGGCCAGCCTGGTCTACAAGAGCTAGTTCCAGGACAGGCTTCAAAGCTGCAGAGAAACCCTGTCTCGAAAAACCAAAGAGTTAACCAAGTAAGTAGCCTTCGGGACCCCATTCGTAGAACAAGTCTTGACAAATCCGGGTGGTTCACAGATACACTCTAAAGGGGAAAAAACCAGCCGGGCGGTGGTGGTGCACGCCTTTAATCCCAGCACTCGGGAGGCAGAGGCAGGCGGATCTCTGTGAGTTCGAGACCAGCCTGGTCTACAGAGCTAGTTCCAGGACAGGCTCCAAAGCCACAGAGAAACCCTGTCTTGAAAAACAATAAATAAATAAAGGGGGAAAAAAACCAAACCCAAACAGGCCACAGTATTATTCCCACTACTCATCAGTGGAAAGTTACAGGACTCTTATCCCACCCTCCAGAGCCAATGGTATCGAAACAAAAACTGTACCTGAATCTTCGGTAGACAATTTTTAGGTGCCTCATCCGCCCAGTCCCGGTAGTGTTTCGTCTCTTAGCCTTGGCACTCCAGTTATCTAAGAAAACACGATTCCAAAGGGTTTTCTCAAGTACCCAATTTTCTCAGAAGTGTCTTTACAATGCTTCACCGAGCTTCACCAACCACCAAAGTTCTCTCTGTACCAACCACCACGCACCCAGTAAGGGGTTCTGTAGCCTACCTCAGCTCAAGGCATAACCGGCCAAAAGATCAGGGCACTTACACTTTCTCTTGCGCTTGGCAGGGTAGCCGCATTTGCCACAGGTAGACTTCTGAAGGTGGTAGGCCTTAGAGCCACAGCGGCGGCACAGCGTGTGCGTCTTGTTGCGACGCTTTCCGAAGGATGACGTTCCTTTCGTCTGCACGGTAAAAGCATTTATAAGCAATTTTAAAGACTACTTTCCGACGTACTCTGGCATTTTCACGAGAAATGACTGCTAACGCGATGTAACAAGTACATGAGGCAAAGCATTAAATTCTTCCTACGAAAATTTCTAAAAAACTACTGCCGGTAACTCACACGATCTGAAAGGGCGTCAGCGCGTTTGCAATCTCCTTGATTTTAAGTGTTAAGGGTTTAGAGCAAAGAAGGTGCCCGCCTCCTATTCCGAGCTCCAGGGAAGAAACACCTCCGGTTTCTCGGTGTTTAGAGCCGAATGTCTCCAAACCCGTCCTGGGTATCTCCCCGGGGGCAACACCGCGCACGATTCCTCCAAAGCTCGGAGACCCACGGCGGCGCTGGGACCGCAGGCTCGGCCCGCCACGGAGCGGCCGTTCCCCTGGCTCCTGCGGGCCACCGCGCGCACCCCGTCCTGGCCCAACAGTTCCCCTTATTGGGAATCTCGTCCCCCACGCACCGGCAGCAGGCGGGGCAGCCCGGGGAGGAAGGATGGAAAGAGATTAACAGAGCCCGAGTACCGCACTCACCATCTTGCTTCTGCCGCCGAGGCCAAAGAGACCGGAAGAGAAAGCACTCCCGTTACTTCCTGTGGATAAGCTTCCGCCCGGCGAACTACTTCCGGCGTCCGAGGTGCAGCACTCTTAAGGCTCCCGGCGCAGTGGTGTGGTTGGGACCCTGAGAGTCGGAGAGCCAAACGAGCGCCCGCGCCGGTAGGGGGCGTGGCTGGCGCGTCCGACCCCGCCCCCTCGAGCGCCTGAGGCTCGCCCGCCCCCCCCCGAGAGGCGGCGTCCACAGCCGCCCCTGACGAACTGTTTGCAGTTCTTCCGCTGCTGTCCCTGGCCGCTGCAGCTTTTGCAGTCTTTGTCCTTTTGCAGCCGTGCCAGGAAACGTCAGCGTTTGCAGTCTGGTCTGGGCCCGCGGCGTGGAATCCGGTCGTGGGGCTCGAGGGCGGTCGGACTCTCTGCGTGACAGTGCCGCTGGCTGTGTATGCTGCTGGGACTAGGATCCCGAGGCTGGAAAGCCAGCTTCCCAGGTTCGTCTTCCCTGGGACGCTCGCTAACACCCCGACCCCACTCTCCTCAACGCCCCCTCAAGGGTAGGATCTTTGTCTCTAACTCGTTTTCGTGCAAAAGTAATTACAGAGGCAAATTGTCTGATCCCATACAAGGAATCGCACATAGAACTCGTTAAATAACAGTTTCCAGCGCTCTGCCATCAGGAAATCTGATCCTTTCAGGTTTGGTACAGCTTGGAAGTCTGTAGTGTAAAAATCTTCTCTAGATCGTTTTGAAATTAGTAACTCGAGATTTGCTTGATAAACTCTAATACGTCTGTGGTTCTCAACCTCTTCCAGTACAAAACTTGAAGATTATATACAAACATTTGTGAACGGGGGAATAATCTCGGCCATATCATCTACGTACTTTCTTCATCCACGTACTTTCTAAAACAAATGTGACAATTACTGGTCTATCATCTTAGTTATTAACATCTTAGTTAATTGACAGCAGAACAAGGTGAACACTCAGGAATCAGAAGGGCTTTTTATTTGTTTGTTTATTTATTTTGCGTGTTAGCAAATAGGACTTAAGTACCAGTCTCTTCTAGGGGCAGGGAGTAGAAATGAAAAACTGAGGCAGTCTACAAGTGGAGGACGGATGAGATACGGCGAACCCAAGAGAAGGAAAAACAACCGTTTAAGTTGTTTTCCTGAACATAAATAAGTCTCAGGAGATTGTATGACAAGTTGCTACAAATTTAGTGGCATGAAGTAAGCTAGATTTAGTAAATGGGAACCACTCCTCTAGAGGTTGCCCCAGACTCTAATTGCTGTCTCCCATCTTGCTGGAATAATAACCCAGCTCATATTGTGTTACTGTATTCTCCTTCCTTCTGCGTTTAAGGCCCCTTGTAAGGATTACATCCACCCACACCCCACTCCATCTCAAGGTGAGCTAATCTGAAACCTCAATGCTATCTGCAAGCTCGTAACCTTAAAATACTCATGAGTACGAAAACAACTATTTTGGATGGGGTCATCTACATCATTGGCCGTGATAAATATGAATTGTGAAGAAAGAGTGAATGCGTATTAACCACCAAGGAGCCCAGCTCCGAGAGGGCTGTCAGTGCCTTTCCCCCAAGACACGCCTAGACCCGAGGACATCAGACAGTGAGATGTGTTTTTCTTCTCCATAATGTGAGGTACTTCTTTTTGGTGTGCTGGAGACCTGAAATTTATGCTCCAGAGGCCTAGGACGTCCCTTAGACTTTCCAGCTGTCTACTCAATAGCTAGGTTTAGGTAGGTCAGCAGCAGCAGCAGCTCAACATTAATTTTTCTTGTTTTCCTTTTCATTTTTAAGGTTGGGTCTATGCTGCCCAGGCTGGTGTCAAACCCCTGAGGTCAAGTGATCCTCCTGCCCCAGCCTCCCAGGTGCTGACAGGTAGTGCGGACACATGCAGTTAGGCCAGTTTCTGAAACAGCCGTTCTGTGTGGTTGAGACAGGTTCTCTGGAGCATCGGCTGGCCTGGAACTCGCTATGTAGACCATGCTGGCTGACACCTCAGAGACCTGTATGCCTCTGCTTTGGGTGCCATGGGGTTAAAGGAGTGAGCCACCATGCCCAGCTTTAGACTGATACCTTCAGCCTAGGTGCTCACCCTCTAGCGCTTTGCTTTCGTCACCTGTTGAGACCATGTTAATCCTGAATTTAAGATCCTGATAAAAAAAATCAGGTTTTGGCTCTTAACCACTTAGTGGTTAAGAGCACTGACTGCTCTTCCAGAGGACCAACGTTCAATTCCCAGCACCCACATGGCAGCTCACAACTGTCTGAAGATCCAGTTGCAGGGGATCTGACACCTTCACACCAATGCACATAAAAAATAAAGTTAAATAAACCATAAAAAAATATTTAAAAAAAATCAGGTTTTGGCCACTAACAATTGGTGGTAGATCAGTTTTTATTTTCTTTTTCCTCCCCTCCTCCTCCTTCTTTTTTCTTTTTGGTGAAATACATTTTTTATTGAAAAATATTTTCATGTAATATTTGATCATGCTTTTTCCCTCCCCCAGTTCCTCCCATATTCTCAACTCCCTACCGTTCCAACCTTATATCTTTTTTCTCCCTTTATTTTAAAAAAATACAAACAAAAAAGAAATATAATCCCTACCCCCCACTAAAAATAAAATCAAAATGAAATTCAAACAGGCAAAAGAACAGTAAGTCAAAAATTGTCATCTCCTGGGCATGGGGCCTGCCCTGGAGTGTTGATGGACCCAGTGTCACTCATTGGTGAGAACTGATCTTCCCTTTGTCGGCAGTTATCAAGTGCAGGTAGCCTTTTGGTTTGTGGTGAAGGAGGGGGACCCCACGTCCGCATCCCCCTCTCAGTGCTAACCCCGTCTGGCTTGAACCTGTGCAGGTCTTGTGTGCGCTGCCACAGCCTCTGAGAGTTCCTATGTGCATCGGGTCCTGTTGCGTCTGGAAGACGGTTTCCTTGGAGTCATCCGTCCCTTCTAGTACATGCCATCTTCCTGCGCCTCTTCCAGACAGACCCCTGAAATTTGATGAAGATAGCCCATTTAGGATGGTGTACTCCAAAGTCTCTCATTCTCTGCATATTGCCCAACTGTCTCTGTTAGTTCCTGTCTGCTGCAACAGGAAGCTTCTCTGATATGGCTTGAGCAAGACACTGATCTGTGGCTATATCAGTATATCATTAAGAGTCATTTTATTGCTATGCTCCTTTGGCAGAATAATAGTAGTAGATTTCCCCCCTTCCCCCCCCCCACTGCCCATGCCCATGACCTGTCTAGTTTCAGGTTCTGGGTCACCCAGGTATTGTCAGATATTGGTCCCATCTCATGTTATTCCTATAACATTTGTGCCACTATTGCACCAGTATATCTTTCCGGCAGGTCATTGTTGTAGGTCACAGGCTATGGAGCTGGGTGATAATTGCTTTCTCCTCTGGGTGTGCCCAGTACTTCCAGTACTATAAATACTAGTTAATCAGGGTGAAGTTTCCGGTTGGGCACCAGCTTGACTTCTCTATGTCTGATGACATAAGTAATTTGGGAGGCAGAGGCAGTTGTATCTCTGTGAGTTTGAAGCCATCCTGGTCTACACAATGAGTTCCTGGACAGCCAGGACTACATTAGAGAGACCCTGTCCCAAAAATTAATTTAAATTAAAAATTATTTTATGTGTATGAGTGTTTTGCCTCCATGTATGTATGTATACCATATCCATGCCTGGTGCCAGCAGAGTTCAGAAGAAGGCATTGGATTTCCTGGATTTTTTTATTTTTTGATTTTCAAGACAGGGTTTCTCTGTAGTTTTGGTGCTTGTCCTAGAACTAGCTCTTGTAGACCAGGCTGGCCTCGAACTCACAGAGATCCACCTGCCTCTGCCTCCCGAGTGCTGGGATTTAAGGCATGCGCCACTGCTGCCCAGCTAGACCTAGATTTATGGATGGTTCTAAGCCACCATCTTGTGAATGCTGGGAACTGAACAGCAGCCAGTTCTTCTGCAAGAGTAACAAGTGTTCTTACTGCTAAGCCATCTCTCCAGCCCCTGCACATCCAAGGTGGGATTGCTGGGTTGAAAATTATACATTTTGAATCTTTATTTGGCTTTATTATTTACCTGCATATTGAAGATTGCTCTCCACAAGTCAGTTCATTTACATTGGTATCATCATAGTACAGTACCTGGGGCAGGCATATATAGCCCACTTCATCTTTTGTTTTGTTTTATTAAGAGAGGGTCTTTCTATGTGGTCCTGACTGGCCTAGAACACACAGTGTAGACTCGGCTAACCTTGAAACTGCGGCAATCCTGGTTCTCTCGCCTTTGCCTTCTGAATGCTAGGATGATAGGTGTGTGCTACTGTTTGTTCCGCTGCCCGGTATTAATAATCAAAGAGCAGAGAGGGTTCTGTCCTCAGCAAGCACTCACACACACACACACACACACACACACACACACACACACGCAAAGAGCAAATAAAGAGCCAACAACCAGGAAATCAAGGACAGAGTGCTCCGAGCTGCTGTTCCCTCCTATGTTTGTTCTTCTCTGCCCTCTCCAACAAAGGTATTCTTGACATATTTTATCTTTGCTAAGTAGAATTCTTCTCTCTCTCTCTCTCTCTCTCTCTCTCTCTCTCTCTCTCTCTCTCTCTCTCTCCTATACTTCTATACATGTCAGAATGTTTTAATTCATTTGCTGGTTTTCAGGAAGCAATGGCTACCAAGAGTGCTTCCTCAGAAATCATAGCAAGACAAAGAACGAAGTTGCTTAATGTCCTCCAGCAAGACCCCGATTCTCTCTTGGATACGTTAGCCTCTCAGAGACTGATTTCTGAGGACGAGTATGAGATGCTAGAACAGATTCCAGATCCCCTGAAGAAAAGTCGGAAGCTGTTAATTGTGGTCCAGAAGAGGGGAGAGGAGAGCTGTCATTGTTTCCTCAGGTGTTTTTCTGACACGTTCCCAGAGGCAGCTGCCACTTTGGGCTTAAAGCATGGTAAGTTGCTTTTTCAAATTTTGAAGGAAAGGGGGAGGAAACGGATTTTCTAAAAAAGAAAATGAATTGTTGCCTGCTGTTTGGATTTGACTTCCGAAGTCGATTCTTACTGAATTCTGAGATAGGAAGTATGGTTTTTACAGCAGGGAACAATGACCTCATTGATTAGGAGACCTGTCTTCGCTGATCAGAGTGCTCTCTGGCTCTTTCAGTGCCCCCAGCAGATCCTCATTGTTCCGGGGCTGGGAAAGAGCTCACTGTCAATCCTGGTACTCTCTAGGGCTTTCCTGCACATGTAGGTACATTTGAGACTCAATGTCCCCAAAGACCTGGAGCACGGCCTTTGACTATTCACTCTGAAACTACAGGGAAAACCACTTGTAATAACCAGCCAGAAAACTGGGTATAATATTAAATGAGTTAATCCAGACTCAGAAAGAAAACCTGCACATTAATATAACAACTATTGTATGGGATTCATACAGTGGGATTCAGTATGGAATTTTATTATATGTAAACATGTATCAGCTTGGCTGTTGGCATATCTACCAGAGCTGGGGAGATTGGCTCACGTGGTAAAATGCTTGCTGGGAAAGCGTGAGGATTTGAATTCAGATTCCCAGGATCCACCTAGAGTGCTGGCCAGGGTAGCATGAACCCATGTACCCAGCATTGGAAGGCAGAGGCAAATAGATATAGGCTCTGGAGCTTGCTGGCTGGCTAGACTCACCAGAGAGGAGGAAGATAGCCCAGTTCCAACCCCCAGGCTCCACAGGCATGTGCACCTGCACCAGTGAGTGCACACAGAAACACATGGATGTTTGCTGCACACACATAGGATAGAACATCCTATTCTATACTAGCTATTTAAAAGTATGCACAAGGGGCTGGAGAGATGGCTCAAGAGGTTAAGAGCATTGCCTGCTTGACCCGTCCAGCAGGCCAGGTTATTTTATGGGTCTCGAGGAGGCATCACCTAGGAACAATGGGGGGGGGGGGAAGGGAAAGGGAACCAAGCGCGTAAAGAAAGACAAAGTCAGTCTGAGATGCGTCAAGGCTCCGTTTATTACAGGCAAGGTTTTACTTTTATAAGGTGGTTTTGGCAGGGTGGGGTAGGGGTAAGAGAGGGTGGAAAGCTACTGTGCCCTAGGTCAAAGAGGGAGTGGCTGTTCCTCTGTTCTTTGCCCCCTGCAGGACATACCACAAGATGTTTCACAGATAATAAGAACAAAAAACAAGCCGCTCTTGACACCTGCAGCTCAGCTAGACCGCAGCTCAGCTAGTTGTGCAGCAAGCAAACTGTTCTTATAAGAAGTGTGTGAAGAATTGCCGGGCGATGGTGGCGCACGCCTTTAATCCCAGCACTCGGGAGGCAGAGGCAGGCGGATCTCTGTGAGTTCGAGACCAGCCTGGTCTACAGAGCTAGTTCCAGGACAGGCTCCAAAGCCACAGAGAAACCCTGTCTCGAAAAACCGAAAAAAAAAAAAAAAAGAAGTGTGTGGAGGATAGGCCAGCTTTCTTGGCTTGGGGTCTCTTGGTCCCCAACACCTGCTCTTCCAAAGGTCCTGAGTTCAATTCCCAGCAACCACATGGTGGCTCACAACCATCTGTAATGGGGTCTGGTGCCCTCTTCTGGCCTGCAGGCATACACACAGACAGAATATTGTATACATAATAAATAAATAAAAATATTAAAAAACCCTTAAAAGTATGCACAAATACTATTAGATGATCCAAAAATAACTATATATATATATGTATGTATATATATTCAGTGGAATCAAAACCAGTGCACATAGATAGCACTCTGCCTTTGTTACTGAGGTACTTTTCACAAGAGCCAGCTTACAGAATCCACCTATTTTCCAATCAGTGGATGCACAAATAAAAAAATATGCCATATAAAGACAGTGGTGTATAGTTCAGCCATCACAGTGAAAGTCAGGCATGTTAGCTTATGTCTGTCGTTCTTACAGAGGCAGAGGTGGGAGGACCAAGAATTGCAGACCAGCCTGGGCGACATAGCAAGTTCCAAGCTGCCATGGCTACAGAGCGAGAGCCTGTCTCAAAATTAAGCAAACATAAGAACAAACAGAAAGGATGACATCATGTTTGTAGGAAAAGTGGATAGAGCCAAAAAAGATCATATTGAGCGATATCAGATCTGAAGGACAAACATCACATGCTTTCTGTCATTTGTAAATCTACATTTCTATATGTGCACATTAAATATGTATGATAAGAAGGTGGGAGAGAGCATCTGTTGGGAATAGAAAGACAAGCTGGAGGAGAGAGGATGAGAGAGCAGTATGGGACGAGCGTAATCAAACTATGAGCTGTGTGTGTGAGAGAGAGAATGCTACTATTAATTGTGTGATTAATAAGAGCTAGTAAAAATTTATAGTGTCTTGAAAATGGACTTGTTACAAAACGTAGTAATGGCTAGTGATGGGGGCGGGGAACTAGTCCAGTTTATTGTTTAGCAATTCAAGAAATAACCACTAGATGGAGATGAGCTTTTTTCTTTTCTCCTTCCTTCTTTTCTTCCATCCTCCCTTCCTCCCTCCCTCCCTCCCTCCCTTCTTTCCTTCCTTTCTATTTTTTTTTTTTTTGGTTTTTCAAGACAGGGTTTCTCTGTAGCTTTGGAGCCTGTCCTGGAACTCCCTTTGTAGACCAGGCTGGCCTCGAACTCACAGAGATCCTCCTGCCTCTGCCTCCCGAGTGCTGGGATTAAAGGCGTGCGCCACCACCGCCCAGCTTCCTTTCTATTTTTTAAGTAATATACTAATAGAAGATCCAAGATGATTTTAAGGGATGATAGAGATAGGGCTTAGGTTAAAACAGTGTATGTTCATGATCCTTAAAGCAGGCCAAACCTTGTTCTAGCTTCCTTTCCAGTTACTGTATTCAAAGTAATTTGTGACAACAAGTAATGTATGCAGGGTGATTTTAGTTCATAATCCCGGGCTACAGTTCATCATTGTGGGAGGAGTCACAGAGACAGAGGCTCTCAGGAGAGAGCTAGTTCCATCCTTTCTACAGTCAGGAGCAGGGACAAAAGAATGCCTTTTGTTTGCTGGCTTGTGCTCAACTTCTTTTCTGGACTCTTCTGCTCTTCAGGACCCCCTGCCTAGGGATTTCCACCACCCCCAGTGGCTGGGGTGGGCCTTCCTACATCAGTTCATTTGAAACAGTCCTCCACAGCCACGTCCAAAGGCCAACCCAATGTAGAGAATGCCTCACATGAGAGCCTCTTCTCTGGCGATTCTAAGCTGTGTTGACAGTTAAAAACTAACCTTTACTAGCCTCATGTGCCTGGAAAAATAGAGTTTGCTATTTCTAGAATACACTATTCCAACACAGTAATCAGCTCATTCATTAGGAGTTACTGGGATTTTCTTAGCAATGGCCCAAAGAAATCTGAGTGTGGGTTACATTGGGTGTATAATTAATACAAGTGTTAATTAAGCATATTAATATGGATTAGTATAATTAATTCATAACAGCTAGACTTCTTTTCACTTTTTTACCATGTGAAGCTGCTCTGAGAGGCAGCAGTTGCTTTGATTTTGTTTTTCTCTCTGGAAAGTTAGTTCTGATAATTGATTGGTTAATCATGCACAATTGCATTTGATCTTCTGGTGAGATAAAGAAGAGAGATTGATTGCATTCCTATAGCCGCAGCTAGTCTGGGAGGCCAAGGAACGAACGTATTTGAGCTCAAGTGTTTGGGCCAGCCCAGGCAACACAGATAACTTTTGTATGAAAGAAAGGAAGGAGAAAAAAAGGCAATGATGTTTGAGGACTTGAGACTTAAGTTAATTTAAAATCCTTACTTTGGAAAAAAACAGAGGCAATAATGAAATCTTTTCTTTTCAGAAGTCGCACAGCAGGGGGCTGAAGCAGCTGTGGGAGTGAGCAGGGGTTCAGCAGACCCCTTTTTCCTTGGGAGGAGAACTCCGGAGAATGGAGAGACTGCAGTGCTCTCTGAAGAGAAAGAATGTGTCCATTGGGAAAGTAACCATGGGGAAACTACAGGATCCTCCAGGGAGAATCAGGAGGGGCGTGGCACACCACAAATCATGGCCCCGCATTCAGTTGGAAGAGCTGAGTATGACATTCCAACGAGTATCACTTACTTAAGTGATGAGCAAAGATACGAGGAGCCAGACGATTCTCTGTACTTAGGAGAAGGGGAATATCAAGAGTCTGTTGGGTACCCGGAAGATATCGAGACCCTTGTGGAGGAAGGGGCCTCAGATGGCCTACAGTGCTTTGTATATGATGGCGAAGAGGAAGAGGAGCAGGAAGATGAAGAGACCATGGGGTTTTCTGATGAAGAAGGTAGCTGCGAGGCTCCAGAGAGCGGCATTTCATTGGAAGAGGAGGAGGAGAACACTGAAGGTATGGCCACAGTGTGTAGTTAGACAGATTATCAGTGGGCTACAGAGGTGTCAAGGCATCCTGGAGAGGAGCCATGATATGGCTAATCCACTAACCGGAAATCTTTTTTCTTACACGGGTGTTGGCTGAGGCCATTTGTTCCTTGCTGCACAGATCTGAAATAGTCACACACAAACTATATTATTTAAATCACTGCTTGGCCAGTCACTTAAGCATCTTGCTAGCTAGCTCTTATATCTTAAATCAACCCATTTCTATTATTTTATATTTTATCACGAGGTTTGTGGCCTACCAGCAAGGTTCCAGCTGGCGGCTGTTTCTTTCTCCTCTGGCGGTTACATGGCTTCTCCCTGACTCCTCCTACATCTCTTTCAGCCTGGCTTTCCTCGGTTGAGCCATTGGCCGAGAGCAGCTTCTTTATTAATCAATGGCAATAAAACATATTCACAACATACATCACCTCCCACATCACATGGGTTTTCTCTGGGGTGTCGGGGGAGATGCTGAACAAAGGATTTCCCAGGTCTGGGAAGTGGGAGATTGTTGTGTAGTAGAAAGAGTCAGGATCCAATGGAAATATAGATGTATTTTTAAAAGACTTATTTATTATGTGTGCAGTGTTGTGGCTGCACACCAGAAAAGGGCACCAGATCTCATTACAGATGGTTGTGAGCCTCCATGTGGTTGCTGGGAATTGAACTCAGGACCTCTGAAAGAGCAGCCAGTGCTTACTTCTGAGCCATCTCTCCAGGACCAGAAAATAGATTTGATGTCATCCTCTGGCTAGCAAAATCTGTGAATACTCAAACCCCTTATTTAAAATGGCATAGTGAATCAGGTTTGGTGGCTCGTGATGGAGCTCATTCTGGGGCAGGATGATTACTGAAAATTTAAGCCCAGCCTGAGGCACAGAGTTTCAGGCTAGCCAGGACTGCACACTGAAAAACCTGAAAGAAGAAGAAAAAAAAAGAAAGAAAGAAAGAAAAGGAAGCAGCCTGCTACCTGTCTATAATCTCTACACATTTTCTTACTTTTTTTTATTTTTAAAGTTACATTTTTAGCTGAATTGATGCACAGTGACCTGCATGTTTATGGAGTACAAATATAACGTTCCGGTAAACACTAACAAGGTGTGCTAATCAGCTGAGGGTAGTTGGCTTAGCTTTTGCCCAGACATGTATGATTTCTTTGGGGAACATTCAGAATCCTCTCTCTGGGTGTGGGACTGCATGCAGGTAATGCCAACATTCTGAGACCGGGGAAGGAAGACTGGGAATTTGATGTCAGTCTGGGCTAATGAAGTCCTGTCTCAAAGCAAACACAAAACGAAATAGTTCTCATGCTAGCTGATCTAGAGAAATTCATTGTTCTCAACCGAAGATGTCTAACTGTGAAACAAAATATTAGATGTGACTCTTCCTTTTTTTTTTTTTTTTGAGACAGGGTTTCTCTGTAGCTTTGGAGCCTGTGCTGGCACTAGCTCTTGTAGACCAGGCTGGCCTCACACTGACAGAGATCTGCCTGCCTCTGCCTCCTGAGTGCTGGGATTAAAGGCGTGCACCACCACCACCCAGAGACTCTTCCTTTTTATATGAGTACCCAGCCTTTTAATTACATTCTTTCTCTCTCTCTCTCTCTCTCTCTCTCTCTCATCTATCTATCTATCTATCTATCTATCTATCTATCTATCTATCTATCTATCTATCTATCTATGTTGGGGGGGTGGAGGTCAGAGGACAGCTTTCAGGCCATTTCTTGCCTAGAAGACAGCGTTTTTCGGCCCTTGTCTCCATCTAACCCTTTGTCCACCATGCTCTCTGTGCCGTGGAAGGGATCGTGTGTGGGTATTCGTTTAAGTGCTGAGCACTAGCTAGTCATTTATTCCCAAACCTTGGCCAGCTGTGAGACTCTGTATTAACTAGTTTGCTGCAGAAGGAGAGCTTTTTATTATTTATTTATTTATTTATTTATTTATTTATTTATTTATTTATTGTTTTGAGACAGGGTTTCTCTCTAACAACCTTGGCTGTCCTGGAACTCACTCTGTAGTCCAGACTGGCCTTGAACTCACAGAGATCAGCCCGATTCTGCCTCCCAAGTGCTGGGATTAAAGGCATGCACAACCACTGCCTGGTTTGAAGGAGGCGTTTCTGATGAAGGCTGATAGCAACATTAGAGTATGGGGTTTACACATCCATCAGGAGGCAGTTTGACAGCATGTTCATTCAGCACAACAGAAGCAGCGTGTTCTCCTGCAGGGCCTATGCCCTCCCAAACTGTGAGCTTTTGACCATGTCCATAGTACTAGGCATAAACACCTTCCTGCAGAGTAGGCTTCAGATCCATGAGACAGAGTCTTGTGACACCCAGGATAGTCTTGAAGTCACTATGTACTTGAGGATTACTTTGAGTTTCTGATCCTCCTGCCTCCATCTCAGAAGTTGTACGATTACAGGCATGATCACCACACGTGATTTTATTTGGTGCTAGAGATGGAACCTCAGTGCATGCCAGCCAAGCGTCGTACTGCCTGATCTCTGTCTCCAGCCACTAGCCAGTGACTTTAGACAGTACTTTCTGTTTTCAGATTAAAGCACCTTAGTAATTTTGGTGGCTTCAAAGCCAGAAACAATTTGGGTTTTGCAATTTTTAGTTTTAACTAAGTGGAGAGCATCAGTTGAGGAACTTTCGGTGCATAGTTAAGGTCTCAGGATGTCTGGACCTGGTCCATAGATCATCATCCTGACCAAGAGACATTTATGTGTGCAAACCTTTTTCTCTTTTGCGCACTGAAAGTATAGGTTTATTAAAAATGAAAGTAGAGGCCGGGCGGTGGTGGCACACGCCTTTAATCCCAGCACTCGGGAGGCAGAGGCAGGCGGATCTCTGTGAGTTCGAGACCAGCCTGGTCTACAAGAGCTAGTTCCAGGACAGGCTCCAAAACCACAGAGAAACCCTGTCTCAGAAAAACAAAACAAAACAAAACAAAAAAAGAAAACAAAAAAAAAAATGAAAGTAGAGTAATGAACCAACTCTTGAAGGCTGTCCCTTGACTGTCACATGCATTCCATGGCAAGCACATCTATATATACATACTCCTACAACACTAAGATTTTTGTACGAAAAGTACACAAGTATTTAATGTGAGACAAAAACATAGAATAGACTCCATAGCACAGGAGTGGGCTCTACCAAACATGTAGCTCGAGAACCTTTTCTTGTGAGACAGGGTCGTATGTATCTCAGTCTGTCCTCAGACTTACACTGTAGTCAAAAATGACTTTGAACTCAGGTGCTTCTGCTGCTGTTTCCCAAGTGCTGGGATCATAGGCTGTGCTATCACTCCTACTGTTTGTTTTTTTTTTTTTCCAGTCTGGGGATGAAACACACGACTTCATATACTCTAGCTGGGCATTGTACCAGCTAAGCTCTACCTCAAGAGCAAGTCTTATACCTTATGTTATTCTGGGTATGGTGCTCCATGTCTGTAGATCCTAGCATTTGAGAAGTCCAGGCAGAAGGATGAAAGTCATACGTGGCTGCCTGAAACTCTGTCACACACACTTTCCTCAAGCTCTCGGTTACAACAAAACAAAAGAGATGAAACATCTTGTGCTAGCTGCCATCTGTCAAGAGTAAAACCTGCTCTGATTTTTCTTTTTAAGTGTTATTATAGAAAAATATATGTGAAAATGAGAGATAAGGATAAAATAGAGATAGCATGTAACTATGTAACTTTTTTTTTTAAAGCAGAATAAAGATAGATTTATTGAGGGAGAGTGAAGAAAGTGCCAAAGAATATAAGGGGTTCTAAAGGAGGAGTGCCCATTATGTAAATTCTGAGAGACTGTTTAATCTGTTGAATTACATCTTATTTCGTGTGCATGTGTATGAGCATGCGGGTGAGCGTGTGTATCATGGCATGTATGCAGAGGTCAGAGGACAGCTTGTGGGAGTTGTTTTTTTACCTTCTACTGTGTGACTCCAAGGGATGAAACCCAGGTTGTCCAGCTTACTAACCATCTTTTGCCGGGTAAAAAATTTGAACTTGAAACCTCACTAATCCCTGAGCTCACCCTGAGCTCAAGACTTGAAATTCCACCAATCCCCACCATGGAAATCTCCACCCCCAAGAAACCTATATAAGCCTGCCTTCCACTCAGTTCTCTGGTGCTTCTTGCTTCTGTCTTTTTCCCTGTAAATCTGTGGGAGGCTTGTTGTGTGGTGTAACTTGTGGTATTCCTTGGCTCCCAACTCTCAAAACACTTCTCACTTCAGAGCTGCAATACTTGCATTGGGGAAACTTCCTCCTCAGAGCTGTAAGACTTACACCTTTGCCCGCTGAGAAAATGCCTCTATAAAATTTGTCTGTAGACATATTTGTGGGGGGCATTTTCTCGATTAATGATTGATGTGGGAGGACTCAGCCCACTGTGGGCAGTGCCACCCCCACAAAAAGTTACATGCCGTCTCTATTTTACCCTTATCTCCCATTTTCACATATATTTTTCTAGTTACTAGAAATAACACTTGTAGAGAAAAAGGCAGGTAGTCTTGAGATGTATAAGAAAGCAGGCCGAACAAGCCACATAAAGCAAACTTGTGAGGAGTTTTCTTCTGTGGCCTTTTGCTTCAGTTCCTACGTCCAGGTTCTTGCCTTGAGTTCATGTCTTGAAGTTCTTTTTCTGGTAGACCATGACTGGGACAGATAAGCTGAGTTAACTCCTCCCCTTCCCCAGTGCTTTTGGTCATTGTCTGTAGTACAGCAACAGAGAACAGGCTACGACATAGACTATGTCAAATTAGTAGGCCTCGTAGACGGAGGACAGGGCAGAAAGGGCCGTGAAATGAGACTTTCATTTTGTATTGTTTCAACTTTGGGCAGTGAAATTGCCAATTACGTACTTTTAAGGGCAGGAAACAGATTCTGAACAAGGCAATAATGAGTCCTCTCTGCTTTACAGAAAGAAAAAGAGTGTTCCACCATGTCCTGTCCTGTTTGAACATGGACAGAAGCAGAAAGCTTCTCCCAGACTTTGTGAAGCAATTTTCCATAGATCGACCAAGTGACTGGACACCCGAGACTCCGGGAGACTTAGCTTGGAATTTCCTGATGAAGGTGCAGGCTTTAGACTTGACAGCCAGAGACTTTATCCTCAGACCCAAGATGGCGGATGAAGAGAGCGAAGAAGAATTGCTGGCTGGGATAGAGAATTTAGAAATCGGAGACATACAAACCATCAACCCCCTTGACGTCCTTTGTGCCTGCATGCTTTGTTCGGACAGCTCTCTGCAGCGTGAAGTCCTGTCGAACATGTACCAGTGCCAGTTCGCTCTTCCCCTGCTGCTGCCAGATGCAGAAAGCAACAAAAGCATCTTAATGCTGGGGGCCATGAGAAACTTACAGCAGCACCCAGCGCAGTCCTCAGAGGGGCCCCCCAGGGAAACAGAAGCATTCCTGAGTTTCAGGAAGATGCCTGTCATCTCTTTTGTGCGGCTAGGACACTGTAGCTTCTCCAAGTCCAGAATCCTTAACACATTGCTCAGCTCCTCCCCGCAGAAACCGCACAAAATCTTTCTCCACCAGGATCCGTCCGTTCCCGTGCTTCCTCGGCAAATTTCTGATGGCCTGGTGGAGGTGACACGGTGTTTTCCTGACAAGGAGCTAAGGGGAAATCCTCATGTTTTCCAAAAGCCTGTTGCTGTGACCAACCTTCGTGGAGATCTTGAAAGCTTCTGGACTCAATTTGGTTTTCTGGTGGAAGTTTCCTCAGCCCTGTTCTTCTTCACCGACTGCCTTGGTGAGAAGGAATGGGACTTGCTGATGTTTTTAGGGGAAGATGCTATTGAAAGATGCTACTTTGTCCTTGGTCCTCAGGCCAAGGAGAGTGAAGAGGCTCAGATTTTCCAAAGGATCCTGAGACTGAAGCCGTCACAGTTATTGTTTTGGGAAGTGGAAGAAGCTGGGGATAGAAGGAAGACGATGGAGGCCCTTCAAGCTGCCCTCCAGGAAGTAATGTCCTCTTTGCTTAGATGTGTGTCCCTAGAAGATATGGCCTCTCTGGCCAGGGAGCTGGGCATTCAGGTAGACCAAGACTTTGAAATTCCTCAAGATATTCAACTTTCCCCCAGTACGACTGGAGGTGAGAGCCAGCAAACATGTAGTCAGACAAAAAGCCCATCTGAAAGCCGAGCTCAGGTGCCAGGCAGAGAGCCTGGAGTCCAATGTGAGGACAGGCAGAATGCTCAGAATCTGCACCAGACTCCAGTGTTTGTGCCTCCACCAGTACACCCGTGGCCCCTGCCGACCACATTTGGAAGTAACTCTTACCATGGGCCCTTGAGAGCCCCTTGGGTTCTGAGCCCCCACTTTGGGTCACAGCCAAGACAGTGGTTCTATCCTTTGCCCCATCAGAATACAAGGGTACGTGACAGAGGGAAAAGCTTTGGTCCTCGGAACTTCCGACCCTGGAGATTTTATTCAGGGCAAGGATTCATGAAAATTTCAGGAGCTTCTCAGGGGCATCATTCGAGTGGAACATTTGGGAGATCACAAAGACAGATTCCTCAGGTGCGGAACCATCCCGAGAGCCCGCAGGCAGAGAGAAATCTTCAAGGGTCTGGGACGGTGGTCTCTCATGTAGATCACTCACATTCTCTGGGCTCACAAGCAAGAACAGTAGCAGGGAAGCCGCAGGCTGTGAAAGCCTGTGCCCAGGGCATGCAGCTGAGTGAAGCTGCTAGAAAACCTGCCAGGACAACACCGCATGGTAAGTACCCTCACCCTCCGTCCTGTCAGCCAGCAGGAGCCATTCAAGAACCAAAAATACCTGTTCGTCATCAAGGATCTCAAAGGATTAAACAGGGAAGGCCTTCAGATTCAGCTTTCCAGCCAGGCCCTCAGTCCACATCTGAGAGTAAACTTTCATCTACCTGCCAGTTCAACTCCCATCAACCCAAGTTCCAGGTCAAACACTTTGAGCCTAAGCCCATTCAACCTCAGGGAAAAAACCCTCATCCCCAGCTTTTCCAAGCTAAAGCCCCTTATTCCCAGCCTTCCCAAGCTAAACCCACTCATCCTTCCCAAGCTAAACCCAGTCATCCCCAGCCTTCCCAAGCTAAACCCAGTCATCCCCAGCCTTCCCAAGCTAAACCCAGTCATCCCCAGCCTTCCCAAGCTAAACCCACTCATCCCCATCCTTCCCAAGCTAAACCCACTCATCCCCAGCCCTCGCAAGCAAAACCCTCCCCATCCACATCTACTCAGTTCAAGCCACATAGACCCCAATCTAAGCCTTTTCAGCCTAGGTCTACTCAGCATACATCATCACAGACTAAACCTTCGCAGGCCAAGGCACACTACCCACGGGCAGGAAAACGTTGAAGAACATATTCCAGAGACCCCGGAAGTATGTTCTTTGCTTAGGCTATTTCTCTCATGTAACAGTCTGAAGAAAAGTTTCAGTGAAAGGCTGATAAAATGAACAAAATCACAATAAAAAATTATGCAAAGTCTAAGTGCACAGCAAAGTAAATCACAGTACTCTTTAGACAGAAGCAGTCAGATCTCTGTGTGCCTGAGGCCAACCTGATCTACATCATAACATAGAAAGTTCTAGATCAGCCAGAGTACATGAGATCTGGCTGAGTGGGAGGAGGGAAGAGCTGGGGATGGACTTGATCATTGTATACTTGTTTGAGATTGTCAAATAAAAAATGCAAGGTGGAAAAAGAATAGGACCTAAGGATACATAAATCAATTGAATCCAACCTTCCTTATCAAGCAATGTGTGATTTGACCCCAGGGGATGGAGTCTTGGGCATAGCCATATATGTGAGGAATGGAATTACAGTATAATTGCAATGTAATAAAAATATGGAGCTAAAATTATCTCAGTACTGCTTCTGAGGTGCCTTGGTTTGGGGTTTATTATCAGCCACTGAGCAGAGACCCTGCACTGTTGGTTAGTTAAATAAGCTTGCTTGTGTACTAGCCCCAATTTTCATACCTGATAAGACTATCTCATTTGGCTCTTACATACAGGGAAATAATGAATGTTCAGCAAAACACATTCTTTTTTTTTTAAAAATTATTTATTATGCATACAATATTCTGTCTGTGTGTATGTCTGCAGGCCAGAAGAGGGCACCAGATCTCATTACAGATGGTTGTGAGCCACCATGTGGTTGCTGGGAATTGAACTCAGGACCTTTGGAAGAGCAGGCAATGCTCTTAACCACTGAGCCATCTCTCCAGCCCCAAAACACATTCTTTTACATAAACTTTGGGTTTGATTTATATATGTTCCAAACTTTGTATATAATAACCAAGAATTTAGCTCACTAGAGGTCCTGATATTATGAGACTAATTAATTGAAATTGCTATAGAGATGAATACTTTACAGTGGGATGGGTCCTGGTTCTACTGATACAAATTTAAGGTCAATTTTGTTGTATGTATATTTCTGCTCTTAATTAAGGTATTATGTTTGTGCACCTTATTTTAGAATGTAATGTATAATTAAGAAATACAGGTTAATATACAGTCACCTGTGATAGTCAAGCTTGTAGTCATGTTAGTTAGGTTTTCTAAATGTACAGAGATATATTTCAGATGGATAGATATTCTTCAAATCTTTAAAGACTAGCAGAATATGGCATTTAAAATGTTTTAAAAACTTAAGGACTTTTCATGACAATGAGACACATCTGCTCTTGGCAATCTACTTCAAGAGAATGATAGACATTGAAGCGGCTCCTTATAGAGTTTATTAGTCATTTGGGTAAGAAACTGCTCTTGCCTGGACTTCTTTTTTTTTTTATTTATTTATTATGTATACAATATTCTGTCTGTGTGTATGCTTGCTGGCCAGAAGAGGGCACCAGACCTCATTACAGATGGTTGTGAGCCACCATGTGGTTGCTGGGAATTGAACTCATGACCTTTGGAAGAGCAGGCAATGCTCTTAACCACTGAGCCATCTCTCCAGCCCTTGCCTGGACTTCTTGATGTTATTCTGTAGAAACTGGACATGCAGGACCCACAGAAAAATGACTGCTGAAGTTGCCTAAAGGTGAGAAAGTCTTCTAGAGTTCCTGCTTCATGAAAGAGTCTGCCAGACATTCTGCAGGACACAGAAGAAAATGACTGACAAACTGCCAGTATAGGTGGAACTGTCTTTAAAATTTCCTGCTTCATGGAAAATGGGCCTGTAGGCTGAAGATGGGTGCCCCAGACTGTCCAGGCAGCAAGATGTCTCTGTCAATTCTAGAGTTTTGAAAGTTGCTTACAATGCATTTTCTCTTAACTTAAGTAATATTATATTCTTCTGGAGTTTTTGGTGAAGTTGAAGAATAGATAGTTATAATTATAGTTTTTCTTAGTTATGATAAAAGATAAAGTAGATATAAATATTGTAACTGTAATTCTTGCTTGATACCTGTTTTGTTATATGTAAGTTTCCTATGTTAAAGTTAAAACCTCCCTTTTTATTTAGACAGAAAAGGGGAGATAATGTGGGATTCCACTGTGTATGCTGTAAATATGTTTTATTGCCATTGGTGAATAAAGAAGCTTTTTGGGCCTATGACAGGGCAGAATATAGCTGGAAGAGATATAACAAGAGAGTAGGTGAAGCCTGGGAGAAGCCATGTAGCCACTGCAGAAGACAGACGCCAAACGCAGGACAATCACGTGGTGATACACAGATTAATAGAAACGGGTTAATGTAAGATGTAAGAGCTAGCCAATAAGAAACACGAACTAATAGGCCAAGCAATATTGCAATTAATATAGTTTCTGTTTGATTATTTTGGGTCTGGGCAGCTGGGAACAAGCAGCCTCTGTCTACATGAAATCAGAAATGTGTTAGTGAATTTTTAATTTTAGAAAATTAAGTTGAAAAGATTAAGATGCATTTATAAAGGATATAAGTAATGTTTGAGAGAACTTATAGTTTGGAGGAATTTTAATTTTCGGAAATTCATATTGTTCTGAACTTTTGGATAGCTTCTGCCAGATAGCCGTGTTAAAAGATAAACTTGATCCACATATTTAGCTGGAGCATCTCTGAGTTTGTAAGTGGCACCAAGTACCAATAAAAGACGACATTTGTAGAACATGCTGCTGCACACCTCTGACTTGAGACTGAGGAAGATGGATCAAGGTTCGGTAGCATCACACAGGGAGACCAAGCCTCAAGAAACAAAAACAAGCCACTCAAAGGTAGATGTTAAAATTTGCCTCACTTAGAAAGAAAGTAAGATTTATAAATTGGACTAAACATCTCAGTTTTTGAATGTATGAATTTTAATATTTTATTGTACTTGTGTATAGTGCGTGTGTGTGTATGCACATGCATGTCATAACATGTATGCAGAGGTCGGCGGATAACTTTATGAAGTCTGTTCTTCCACCTTTATGTGTAGCAAGTGCTTTTCCTCGCTGAACCATCTCACCTGTCCCCATAAATTTAATTTGAAATAGTAAAATAGTTCCAAGGAGTCAGCTAAGCCAAAAAATTGCTTTCAAGGCTTCAAGGAAAAAATCATATTGACCAATGGATGACAATTAAACTTTTGAAAGGAACCAATACTGTCTGAAAATAGTCTAATATCACAAAAATGTGTGTGTTTGGACATATGTTGAATAATCTTGTATTTCTCTCTCATGGTTGTTGTAAAGATGAAAAGGAAATAGAAGACAGTATATGTGAATGTTTAACTTGTGAATTTTTTTTTAGGATGATAAATGTAAAAAATAAAATGAACCATTTTCAAAACAAAAATGCCTTAAGCCAGTGCACACCAACCTACAGATGAACAGGAAGTCTGGGCCTTGCTGGCACTTGCTAGTCTAGCTACCATCACCCAAACTCAGAAGTTTAGAGAAAAAAAACGGCTAAGGGACAAACTGGCCTGATGGCTTTCAGACGTAAAGTGCTTCACGGCTTTTCATGCTCCTGAAAATCCTTACATAAGGAGGATATAAAATATGTAAATTAGCCCACACATCCTGTGGGCTGGGAAACAGAGAAATGGCAGTGGTAGGTGACCCGTGGGACCCTGCATTACCGCCCCCCCCCCAGCCAAAGCAGATAAGGAGGAAGGGGCCACCATTCAGGACATAAAAACTGTTCTTGGTGCTCAGTTTGTTTGTGCCCCCTCTTGTCTGGGTTGCCACCATGACTGTGCAAGGTTGCAAGATAAACTGCACAACTTTTACTATTCTCAGTCTCCAGTGCTCTTTATTATGAAGCAAGGAGCCTCATTCTCACAATAGAAAACATGAAAGTCGCCTGCTGGACATATTGCTACACACATGCGATCTCAGCACCAGGGAAGCAAGGACAGGAACATTGGAGGTCTAGCAAGTCTGGGCTGTCTTAGTTTGGGTTTCCATTGCTGACTTAAAAATCCCAAGATAAAACACCAAGACCATCAGGAACTTGGGGAGGAAAGGGACACGTCACTTCCACATCCACATCACAGCTTACCAGTGAAGGAAGTCAGGGCAGGAACTGCCTCGGAGGGATACTGCTCACTGGTTTGCTCCTCATGGCTTGCTCAACCCACTTGCTTATAGCTTTTAGGACTACTAGCCCCAGGGTGGTACTGCACACAGTGTGCTGTGGCCTCCCATGTCAATCAAGAAAATGTGCCATAGACTTGTCCACAGGCCCATCTGGTAAGGCATTGTCTTAACTGAAATTTCCTCTTGTTATGAGGTAAAGACCCAAAGACCACTCAACGCAATCAAAGGACTGAAGTTTGAATTGAGAGTCTGTATTGAACATGCTGCTGCATGTCTGAGGAAAAGCATGAAAAGTATTTGCACGGGGGAGGAAGCATCGCAGGAAGTTTTAAAGACAGAGAACACAGAAAACCCACATCCTGGTTGGCGGTTGCAAGCAAGTAGTTTAACAAGAGTCAAGACCATGCAGTTAGCTGGGACATTTTGACCTTAAGTTTCTAGAACAGGACTGGGCGCCTTCCCACAGGACTTTTCAGGGGCAGGGGGTAGAGACCAAAGATGGCTTCAGCTGAGACAAGGTGGAAAAACCTTTGCCCCGTTACACTCTTCCCAAAAGACTCTGGCTCGTGTCAAGGTGACCTTAAACAGGACAGGCTACTTAGCAAGACATCGCCTAAATAACTAAATAAATAGTTAATGGCTGGAGAACGTTGATGTTGGACTGAGGATGTAGCTCAGTTAGTAAAGCACTTGCCATGAAAGCATGAGGACCCATGCAAAAGGCTGGATACAGTGGTGCTCATTGGTAAGCCCGGCACTGGGTTGGCAGGGTAGAGTGTAGACAGCAGGATCCCTGAAGTTTGCTACTCTACCTGAACTAGTGAGCCCCACGTTCAGCGAGACATCCCCCTCCCCTCCCAAAAAAGGTGAAGAGCAAGTGAGGAAGACAGTCAACGTCAACCTCTCAACCTCCGAAATAGACCACACACACCTAAATAAATAGATATTTGCTGTAAAAGTAGAATTCCTCATTTGAATGTACTTTGTGTTTAAACTTTTGAAGTGAACAGTATTGGTTATTGTTAGAACCTTCTCTAAATCCTTCCTCAGGATTAGAAATTGTTGGGCAAAAAAAAAAAAAAAAACAGGGCCTGGGGGGTGCATTAATCCTAGCCCGTGGGAGGCAGAGGCAGGCGTATTTCTGTGATCTGTGAATTCAAGGTCAGTCTCACCTACGTAGAGATTGCAGGCTCCAGGTCAACCAAGAGAACTTAGAGAGACCCTGTCTCAGAAAAAAAAAAAAAAAGAAGAGGAAGAGGAGGGGGAAGGAGAGGAGGAAAAAGAGAAGGAGCAGTAGAAAGAGGAGGAGAAGAGGGAGGGAGGAGGGGGAGGAGGAAAAAGAAGGAGAAAAGAAGAAAAAGGAGAAGGAAAAGAAGAGAAAGAAAGAGAGAGAGAGAGAGAGAAAAAGGAAAAAAACTCTTGGACTGTTAATCACCAGCAGCAGACTTGGTACCAATCTAGATGCTAGCAATCACATTACTCAGCTGGAAGATCATTTAATATGGGACTTCTCATAAAGAGTTCGACATGGGGCTGGAGAGATGACTCAGTAGTTAAGAGCACTGACTGTGTTGGACTCTGGCGTCCAAACACCGAGAAGGAGTCGCCCCCAGAGACCATCTCATACACCATAGCCGATGCAAAAGCATGAGGATTTTATTAATTCTGTCATGACAGGGTCCCCCAGCATTCGGGAAGCCGAGGGACCCCGAATAGCGGGTACAGTCTACTTTTAAAGGGGCCACAGAAGCAAGGGGGGTTGTTCTTTGACTATTCTGATTGGCTTATTTGAAAGGGCTAATACCAATAATTGACTGGAGAGCTGTTGCCAGATCAGATGAGGTAAGAGGTCATTTTGACCTCGTTTCCCAGGGGACAGAACCAAAGCATACGTATATGAGTAATTGTTCAGGAACTGAGTACGTGCAAGTGTAGCTGTTAGGTCCTTGGTTCCCAGGGGAGGAGGGGAAGCACTATGGCACAGAGGCTGAGAGGATTCAGAATAGTCAAAAATGGCTTCAGGATTGTCTTAAAGTCTTACAACTGCTCTTCCAGAGGTCCAGAGTTCAATTCCCAGCAACCGTATGGTGGCTCACAACCACCGGTAATAAGAATTGGTTCCAAGTTCTGTCTGCAGGGACACATGCAGGCAAACCATTGTATACATAATAAGTAAATGAATCTTAAAAAAAAAAAAAAAGAGCCAGGCGGTGGTGGCGGACGACTTTAATCCCAGCACTCGGAGGCAGAGGCAGGCGGATCTCTGTGAGTTCAAGGCCAGCCTGGTCTACAAGAACTAGTTCCAGGCTAGGCTCCAAAGTATGAGGGAGATCCAGTAAAAGCAGAGCATTGTTCTCTCCCCTGTGTCTCCCGGAAGTGGGGAAAATGACCTTCCCACTCAGCTGTATGGGATGGGAGGCAGAAAGGAAGACACTGAACAGGGCCATCGACCGCTGCCTCCCCAGGTCACTTGAGGTAGCCGGTGTGTGCCACTTTCCTCTGGTACAAGTGGCATGAACAGAAAACCCACTAAACATCAAATCTTCACCCCTACTATCTACCCCAATCTGCTATTTACTATAGGCTATGGGACAGAAATGATTCTAGCCATGGGAGTGGCAGCAATTGACCAGCAGATTTTGAATGAGGTTGCAGTGAGAGTTTAGATTGTGTACCCGTGAATATCAGATTGTTACTGCAATCCAGCCTTTTCCTGCTCCCGACTCAAAAGCGTATATGTAAGGACGGTAATGGTTTCTGCTATTCTACAAACTGAACTCTCTTCTGTAACACAAATGTCAAATGCAGTGTTCTCCACGCTCTCCTGGGAGGTTTTCTGAAATACTAAAACTGCAATTTCAAAATGCGCTTGCTTATAAAAATCACCTTTTGTCGTCATGAAAGCTGCTTGTTGCCGAGTTCCACCTTGGAGATTCTGATGGGAGGTCTGGAGTAGGCCTGCAATCTGCCTCTCCATGGGAGCTTCTCTACAGAAGCAGGAGATCGTGGGCCGTGCTGAGAAGTCTAAATACAGCATGGAATGCAAACCTGATTCTTTTTTTTTTTTTTTTTTAGCTCCGTGCTAAGAAGGCCACGGAGGAATTTTTTTAAATATTTATTTATTATGTATACAATATTCTGTTTTGTGTGTATGCCTGCAGGCCAGAAGAGGGCACCAGACCCCATTACAGATGGTTGTGAGCCACCATGTGGTTGCTGGGAATTGAACTCAGGACCTTTGGAAGAGCAGGCAATGCTCTTAACCTCTGAGCCATCTCTCCAGCCCCGCAAACCTGATTCTTCATGATCAGAAACACTACTATTTATTCCTCATCTGTACCAGGCATCCAGGCCAGGTCAGTTGCTTTGTCTTAAGCCTCTACTAAGTTCATCTGCTGGAAAACAAACACACAGAAAACAATACAGTTCTAACCATGAATTTCTCTCTTTGTAAAACCCTCATATTTTTTTCTTTTTAAAACAGAAGTGACGTGTATAGGTGTTTAGCTTGCACGTATGCCCAAGGAGGTCAGAAGAGGGTGTTGGATCCCCTGGGACAGGGGCTACAGAAGATTGCGAGTCTCCATGAGAGCGCTAGGACTCAAACCCGAGTCCTCTGGAGAAGCAACCAGTGCTCTTAAACTTCGGAACTATTTCTCCCGTCCCCATATTTTTCTTTTTTTTAGAATAAAATCTTGCAGCAGGGAATTGGTGGGCAGTGAAAAAATTCACCCAAGTCAGACTGGACGACAAAAAGACAGATCGTGTTTTTGTTATATTTGCTGCAAGGAAAGACTGGGCAAGGACGATACCAGAGCATGGCAACTTTTACTTGAGTGCCATCCCTTACACTGGGGTTCCCAGCAGTCATTCCGCCATGCAATCCAGGGTGGTCCTGATGTCCTAATCAGTCGGTGTTTGTCTCTGGAGCGGGGAGCTCTGTGCCACTGGGTCACACAGATAATTTAGATTTACTGTGCTTTATCTTTGCCTGGCGGGCAGGCCAGAAAGGAGTCCCTTTTTCTTTTTTTCTTTTTTTTTTAAATTTTTTTTTGCTTTTTTCGAGACAGGGTTTCTCTGTGGCTTTGGAGCCTGTCCTGGAACTAGCTCTGTAGACCAGGCTGGTCTCGAACTCACAGAGATCCGCCTGCCTCTGCCTCCCAAGTGCTGGGATTAAAGGCGTGCGCCACCATCGCCCGGCACCCCTTTTTCTTTTATGATATTAGGAATGCTTCAGGCACAGTTGATTTTGTCTAACTCCTTGATTGGATGCATTCTCTTTTTCTGCTCCCAATTGTGGCCTTCTCTCTACAGTTATTTCATCCACAAATATTTCAACAGTTATTTGTGAGGAGGATTTAAAAATATATCCAGAATGTTATTGTGACACCTAAGAATGAACAATTATTTCTTAATATCACCTAGTGTATCATTAAAGATGTTTGCGTTTCTCAGTTGTCATAAATAAACTTACAGTAGCTCTATTTAAATCAGGTTCCAAATTCAGAGCCCTCCCTGACCCTGGAAAGCATGCTACCACCTGAAGTGCTTTTCCCTTCCCGTCTGGGAATGACTGGCTCTTTCTTGTCTTTCTTATTCAGAGATTATATTTCGGGTTCATATTTCATACCATTTAGAATTCTCAGAGCACTTTGGGTACCCACCTGTCATTCTACATCGTGTATGTGTGTTTGTTTTTATGTATACAGTGTTCTGCCTGCATGCCAGAGATGGCGCTGATTCTCATTACAGATGTGGGTCCTGGGAACTGAACTCAGGACCTCTGGAAGAGTGGCCAGTGCTCTTAACTGCTGAGCCATCTCTCCAGCCCCCATTTTCTTTTAAATATTAATTCTGCACAGGATTTTTCTTTACCACTTGACTTTAAAAAATGTGTTTGTGCTTGTTATTAATGGAAAACACAGCTCTCAGTTTAAATGGAATGAAGTAATTTATTCTGTAGCTAAATACCAGTGACCATGGCCCAGGAACATGGATTCAAGTTCCCCTTAATACCCTTGTTCCGACTTACTAACAGTTTTGTGATTTTTAAACTAGAACAAAAGAAAGTAATAAACCTAGGCACCGAGGAATACTTTAGCTGGAACATCATGTCTGTGGGTTACAGTAAAGTGGGACACTCTACGAGAGGATGCAGCTGTGTGTGATGATGTTCTTAGCCTTTGGGTTGGCTGGTATTGAGTCTTGTTTGAACATTTCAAAATGATAGTCACCTAGATGGACGTTAGGTGAAGCACAAAGGTGGGCAATTGAACATAAAGGGGACAAAGGCAGTCCCAAATGGTGTAGATCCACACCTTGACACTCTATCCCTCCACACAATCACAGGAGTTCTGGTTAAGTCAGTCTCTAGGCTCTTCACCGTGGGTTTGCCTCTCATTCCCAACTCAGTTCGTGCTCCTCTGTGCTCTCCTGGCACCTCAGATTTGAAGTAGTTTAAGTCATACCAGACACAGAAGGATATGGTGCTGAAATCGGAGAAAATGAGAGGCAGAGGCAAGAAGATAGCCATGGTGAGCTTGAGGCTAGCCTGGGCTATGTTAGTCAGAGACCATGCCTCAAATAAATAACCAAGCAAAACAAAACAACACACACATGGGAAGAGAGAGGGGGAGAGACAGGGCTAGAGAGAGAAGGGGGGGGGGGAGAGCGGGAGAATGAATTTATATATTGGATTTTACAAAGATTTTTTTTCCCCTCCGAAGAGCTAAAGTTTTGAAAAGCACCAGTATGCTGCCACCTTGTGGATGCTCTTAATGCTCACACATAAACATCAACAGGTTTTAAAAACTTGGTCCATGTAACTCTCCTTTGGAGCTGACATATTAACTTTATGATATTCTTCTCTAAAGAGGAAATACAGTAAAGTATCTCTTCAGTTAATAGAGCCAGATCTTTTTAAACATCCAAATACACAGGTTAAAAATAGATTTATTCATCAGACCAGTATTAATCCACAGAGGAAGGAGAAAAACGTGTAGTTGGCCTTTCTTCATAAGTTATTCAGCCACCTTTTGTTGTTGTTGTTGTTGTTTTGTCTTTGAGGCAGGGTTTCTATGTGTAGCCCTGGCTGTCCTAGAACTTTCTTGGTAGACCAGGCCAGCCTCGAATTCACAGAAATCCATCTGCCTCTGTCTCCCAGTGCTGGGAATAAAGATATGTGTCACCACTGCCAGGTCACAGCTACCTTTTTTGGCCATTGATTTTAGCCTCTTTAATTAGTCCAAGAGAAATGGTCACACAGTGTTGGGTAAAATGTACTCAGTGCTGTAGAGAATATAAATTGCTATTGCCCTTTGATAAGAAAATTGGCTACAATTTTCTTACAAATTTGTAAGAAGCAAAATTGATATGACGTTTGGCTTAGGAAATTTATTAATTCATTCTACATATACTTACTAATATACACATGATATATATATATATTAATTTAAGAAAAATCAGGATGCTTATGCAATGTAGTTCTGTGCAATTGGTTAAAGGTGGTATAAATATACCAGTAATAATTGTTAAGCAGCCTGCAGCATTTTTAAATGTTTTAAGCTTGGATTGGGAAACAGTACAAATAATAAGCATTGTCCACTTGTATGTGTGTTCATGTGTGTGGGTGCATGTGCAGTACTGGGGAACTAACCTCATACAAGCTAGGAAGGTACCCCCACTGACAGACCTACATGCCCATCTTTCTTCTTTTTTATGGGCGGAGTTTTATTTGTTTATTATTTTTTGTTGTTGCTGTTTTCTGCAGTTCTTTCTATATAGCTCTGGCTTATAGTCAGATTTTTCTTTGGGCTGCCAGATCACAAAATATGACACAGGGACTTATTAATTATGAAAGCTTGGCCTATAGCTTAGGCTTATTTCTAACTAGCTTTTCTAACTTAAATCAACCCATTTCTATTCATCTATGTACTGTCACGTGCTCATGGCTTTTACCTCTCCTCCTGTAGATCTTTTTCCCTCTGTGTCTGGCTGGTAACTGTCTTTTTCCTTCCTCAAGACCTCTCTGTCCTCAGAAGGCCTGCCTAACCTTTTTCTGTCTAGCTATTGGCCATTTGTCTCTTTATTAAACCAATCACAGTGACACGTCTTCATACAGTGTAAAGGAATATTCTACAACAGTGGTTGGCTTGAAATTCTTTATGTAGATCAGGCTGACCACAAAGTTGTGGTACCCATTAGCTCAGCCATTGGCAAATATTTGTGCAAGACAAGCTTTTGTCAACTTGATACAAACTCGAGTCTCTTCTAAAGAGGGGACCTCAGTTGGAGAATTGCCTTCATCAGATTGGCTTGTAGGCAAGACGGAGGGACATTTTCTTAACTAATGATTGATGTGAAAGGCCCCGCCTACTTTGGGTGGTGCTGATCTTTGGCAGGTGGTCCTGGGTTATGTAAGAAAATGGGCTGAGCAAGCCATGGAGACAAGCCAGTAAGTAGCATTGCTCCATGGTCTCTGCTTCAGTTCCTTCTTGGCTTCCCTCAGTGACGGACTGTGACCAGAGAATTGTGAGATGAAATAAATCGAACAGGAGGAGAACTCCTCAAGTTGCTTCTGGTCAAAGTAGTTTATCACAGCAAAAGACAGTTTACCTGGAACATACATTAAGATTTTTAAAAATGGAACAGGAGGTAAAACATTATGTTAGCTTTGTGATATGATAAATGATCAAAGATAATTTGAGCATGAGGTGTTCGGTGCCATTTGTACTAAAGAAAAACATTATACTAGAGAAAAGCTCACTCCCAGTGGCACACTACCTCCAACAAGGCCACACTACTCTGTCAAGGCCATATTACCTAAACCTAAGCTTTCTCATGCAGTTCCCTGATGACTAAGCATTCAAACAAGAGCCTACGGGGTCTTTCTTATCCAAACCACCACGATCAGTTTACACACGTCACAGTGTTCTCCCCAAAAGAGATCCCTTATTCTGGGGAGGATAACTGTACCATGTTCTGTGCCTTTGGGCAAGGAGCAGGCCGCATTCTCTTTGCTCATATACTGTTGCCCCTGGCAGAGCAGCTTAACCCTCTTGACCGAGCCACTGAAGTCTTGGATCGGATAATGGTGATACTCAGATACTTTTTCTTGCGTACTCTCGATAGTTGAGACTGAGAGCCTACTCTACAACCCAATTTCTTTCTTATACCTTTCCCTCACCTCTCTTCTCTCTTTTCTTCTACACAGTAAATACACTTGAAGTGAGGTCCTTTTATCTTGTATAGCTTGGAGAAAAACTTTGGAAGCAAAGGACAAACGGTGCAGGCTTTAATTTCAGGTCTCGTGAAAGAAGTAGTTGGCTAGTAGCTGTTTTAACTGTCAGCCTAATACAAACCTAGACACATTATGGGAAGCAGGAACCTTGGCGGAGGAATTGCCTACAGCAGGCTGGTCTGTGGCTATGTCTGTGGGCGTTATATTGACTGCTATTTGCTAGTTGCCGTAGAAGGGTCCAGCTGCATCATGTGGTCGGTACAAAATCCCTAGGTAGGTATGGCTGAACTAAAAAAAAAAAAAAAGGTATCTGAGCAAGCCATAAACCTGAGGAAGCAAGCAAGTAAACAACATTTCTCAGTCAGTTTTGTCTTCAAGCTCCTGCCTTGAGTTTCTGCCTAGCTTCTCTGGATGATGGACGATAACCTGAGAAAGGAAATAAACCCTTGCTTCCTCCAGATGCTTTTAGTCAACTCTGTTTATCATAGCAGCAGAAAGAAACCCAGGCCAGGTCATGAATGCCTGGAAAATAAGTCCAAGAGGGCATAAAGATTAATAAGGGAGATTTTTTTTTTTGTTTTGAAAGAGAAAATATTTAAAAAGCAGAAGACAAAGACGGGGTCACCTCCAAAGCTCTTTTACCTCGATCAGCATTGCCAATAACATTGAGAAGCACAGTCCTGATGCATCTTAAGCAAGTCAGGTGAAGAGTACCTTTCCCTGCTTGGTGGCTGGTTTGAGCTGTGGTATCCTTGCCGTATGTTTTTGAAGGATTCTCCCTGCTGAACAATGAAATGGCCTAGAAAACCAGTTTTTGACATGGCCAGCATCATTGTTTTTTATTCTTGCTGAAGGGACTCAGGGTCTGTAAGGGGTCAATTAAACTAATCATAATAATTAATAAATCTTATTAGAAAGGCGCATAGGCAGTCCCTCAGCAGAGGACCTACTGATTATCTTGATGCAGAATTGTATTCAGCGGGTGGGAGGGAGGAACTGGATACTCAGGTGAGAATCATGGACTGCGTTTGCCCCTCTATTTGCGGGTCTCCACTGTCAACAAACCCAGCTGCGATGACCTTTTGCAAAGGGTTGTGGTGCCCCAAGATGGAAGTCACTCAGCTTGGTGGACGGCCGCTCATGACACAGAAACAACTGGACCGGGAGAGACAGCTTTTTTGCTCTCGGGATGGGCAGCATCAATATGCTTCATCATTCTTTCCTGGAGACATTCATTAGCAATAGATTTTTCTGGGAAAATGAGGAACTCTAGCTGGAGTTTGCAGCTTTGGGATTGGAGATTGTGCCTAGAGCTGATCACTCAGCACGACGTTCTGAGCGCCTACTGTGTGCCCAAATACAAAGCATTACTGAGTCTCAGAAACTCAGTTTTAACTGCGTGCTTAAAGGCCCACACAATATCTCCCTCTACTCTACCCAGAACTCACTGTGTAGACCAGGCTGGACCTGACTTCACGGAGGTCTTCCTTCTTCAGGCTCCCCAGTGGCTGGGATTAAGGGAGCACGCCACTGCCCAGATTGAATTGTACATGTTGAGACACCATCTTGCTATGTAGTCCAGGCTAGCCTCAAACTTGTGATCCACTGCCTCAGCCTCTCATTTTCTGAGATGACAGGCATGTGCCACCGGTACTTTAAAAGGAGATGTAGGGCTGGCTTTTCCATTTCCTGTTGTGAGTGGACAAGGTTGTATCTGTGTCGCTGCAGGCCAGAGAAACTGGAGGGGGACAGAGAGCAGACAAACTGCTGGACAGGTGCACAGACGCACATGGGAACTTTATCTGAGGCGCAAGGCTCAAGTTTTCATTTTCTTTCTTTTGCTCTCGGCTGCCTGTTCTCATATTGTTCCTTCTCTGTTCTGTTCTTCTCCCTGATGTTGTCTTTCTCCTTCCCTATTGTTCTCCTTTTGTTTCTTCCTGGATGCTTTCCTTTTACTTATTCCCTGATGGTTCCCTTCTATTTCTTTCCCGATTTTTTTCTACATCTTTCCTTCTCCTTCTCTTATTTTTCTCTTATCCTTTTTATACTGAATACAAAGATTTCTCTGTAAGAAAAGATTACCTCACAGCCATAGGTTACATATTTTCCAAAAACAAATTAAAATCTTTACATAAGAAGAAATCACATTAAGACCACAAGTTACAAGTTTTCCTTAGAAGCCCGCAAGTAGTTAAACATTTTTCCTTGTATTAATTATCCTACCACAACATCTTCACCCCAAAGCAATGATTTTTCATAATTGATTCGCAAACTTTTAAGCCAGCCAAGTGTATGTCAGCCAGTTCTTTTACACTGGCAGGCAGCTGTTTGCTGTTTCACTGTAGTAGACTTTTAGTTTGTAAAAAACTTTAAACAAGTGCTCAGCTAACCCACTATTTTCTTTACACACAATAGGGTCATTTAATTTCCTTTAACAACTTCGTTTTATCAAGGTGCATACTGCGGCCTGTGATTAACTCTGTAAGCTCCATGACCAAGGAACTCAGGCCTAACCTTGGATGTAGGGACATAATTGCTTTCTTTAATTAATAGCCTGTTTTTTTTCCCACAGGCAGAATTCATGGGTCTATAAGGCATGAGACTTCCTTGTTCTTATTTTTTATACTCAGCAAATCTCACATCTAACGAAAGACAAGGTAACTTTTAGACTCTCTTTTGCCTTTCTTTGTATCTTATTGGAGCTATTGGCAGAATATCCTAAACCATTTCCCTAATCATCTTTACTGTCTTAACCACATGGAACTTTGAGGCTGATTCAGACAGTCAAGTTAAATCATAGATCTAACTAATCGTCATTGTTCTCATAAGAATCATCTTCATTATGATATGCAAGCAAATGGCCCAGCGAGGAGTGGAATTTTCCCAAGAAACAATTGCACTAGATACAGTGGGATCCTATCACACACTAACTACACTGTGCCAAACACAACAGAACACAGCAGCAGCAAACAGAATAGACACAGTAGAAGCAAGGGCCATTCTGGAGACAGTGTCCCTCGGGGTGAGGCTTTGTCTCTCCAGGGGTTAGCTTTGCTATTCCGTGTCTTCTTCAGTTTCTTTCTTCAAAGATTTAAAGTTCTTATTCATATAGGTCTTCCACTTGTTTGGTTAGACTTGCTCCAAGATATTTTATGTCATTTGTGGCTATTGTGAAGGGTGATATTTCTCTGATTTCTTTCTCAGTCCATTTATCATCTGTGTAAAGGAAGACTACTGATTTTTTCAAACTAATCTTGTATCCTCCTATGTTACTGAACGTGTTTATGAGTTGTAGAAGTTTCTTGGTAGAATTTTTGGGGTCACTTATGTAAACTATCATATCATCAGCAAATAGTGAGAGCTTGACTTCTTCTTTTCTGATTTGTATCTTCTTGGTCTCATTTTGTTGTCTTATTGCTCTAGCTAGAAACTCTAGTACTATGTTGAATAGATATGGAGAGTTTGGACAACTTTATCTTATTCCTGATTTCACTGGGATCTGTTTGAATTTCTCTCCATTTAGTTTGATATTGACCTTTGGCTTGCTGTATATTGCCTTTATTATGTTTAGGTATGTTCCTTGTATCCCTGCTCTCTCCAAGACTTTTCTCATGAAGTGATGTTGCATTTTGTTGAAAGCTTTTTCAGCATCTAATGAGATGATCATTTTTTTTCAGTTTATCTATATGGTGGATTAAATTGACAGATTTTCATATGTTGAACCATCTGTGTATCTCTGGAATGAAGCCGACTTGATCATGGAAACCTTAAAGAAAATGGACAATTTTCTGGATAATTATCATTTATCAAAATTAATAAAAACCAGATAAGCAAATTAAGTAGACCTATAACTGATAAAGAAATAGATATAGTCATCAAAAGTCTCCCAACCAAAAAACCAACACCCAGGGCCAGATGGTTTCAGTGCAGAATTCTATAAGACTTTCAAAGAAGAACTAATACCAATACTCCTTAAATTGTTCCATGGTGTGGGAGGTCCTTCTGTCTATGTGTTGCTTTTATTGGTTAATGATTAAAGAAACTACTTTGGCCTATAGCAAGGCAGAACTCTAGCTTGGTGGGGAAAACTAAACTAAATGCTGGGAGAAAGAAGGCGGAATCAGTGCAAGAAGCCATGTAGCCCTGCCGGAGACAGACACTGGAACTTTACCTGGTAAGCCACAGCCTTGTGGTGATTCACAGATTAATGGAGATGGGTTAATTTAAGATATGAATTAGCCAGAAATATGCTTAAGCTATTGGCCAAACAGTATTGCAAATAATGTGGTTTCTATGTGAATGTTTCAGTGCTGAGCAGCTGGGAACAAACAAGCGGCCTCCTACTACACTTCCACAAAATGGAAACAGAAGGAACACTGCTAAACTCTTTTTATGAGGCTACAATTACCCTGATACCCAAGCCACACAAAGACATTACTAAGAAAGAGAATTATAGACCAATCTCCCTCATGAACACTGATGCAAAAATACTCAATAAAATACTGGCAAACCGAATCCAAGAAAACATCAGAAAAATTATCCACCATGATCAAGTTGGCTTCATCCCAGAGATGCCAGGCTGGTTCAACATAGGAAAATATTGGAAAGATTTTGAGCATAGACTGTGTTCAGAGCACATATCTGTATCATTGAAACACAAAGTAGTACCTTCTTTTGCTTTCAGTACGACTTATTAAAGGGATAATCTCTGGGCTCGTGTGTGTATGGCTGCTTTTCACTGGCTTCCAATATAATTTTATCCACTAGCATCTAAAGAGGTCATATGTGTTCTGGAGAGATGGCTCCATGGCTAAGAGCACTGGCTGCTCTTCCAGAGGACCTGGGTTTGGTTCCCAGCACCCACAAGGCAGCACACAATTGTTTGTAACTCATGTTTCAGTGCATCCAGTGTTTTCCTCTGGCCTCCTTAGGCAGCAGGCACACGCGTGGTGCACAAGGTGCACATGTAGGTAAAATAGTCGTCCACACAAAATACATAAATGAAGTTTAAAGAAAAGAGGCTTTAAATTGAGGATTTCACATCTTTATTATCTTCATTTTTCCTTCGTTTCTGGCCTGATGAATAGATGAGGATGATGATAATGATGCAGAATACATATGATGTTGAGGATTTAAAACAATTTGAAGACATAAAGTTTAAATTATGAGACAGCTTGACTGTGGCAGACATTCTTGGACCACCAGCCCCCAAATTATGGCATGGAGCCTGTTATTAATTATGAGTGCTGGGCCTTGGCTTAGGCTTCTTTCTAGCTAGCTGTTTTTTTTTTTAACTTAAATTAACCCATTTCTATTAATCTGTGTGCTGCCCTGAAGTTCCTTTACCTCATCTACATGCTGTCTGTCCTGCTTTTCTGTTTCCTCCATGTCTGTCTGTCTGGCCAGGCTGGCTGGCTCCCCTTTCCTCTCTGCTCTCCAGTCCCAGCTATCCCTCTCCTGCCTAGCTGTTGGCCATTCAGTATTTTATTAGGCAAATCAGGTGCCTTAGGCGGGCGAGGCAAAACAGCAATACATCTCTTCTTAGTTAAACAATTATTCTCTCCCACGTTTGTCATTTCCTGGAAGTGACTGATTTTTAAAAAGAATTTTGCATGCCGAACTTTTTTTTCTTTTAAAACTCACTTCTTTTCTTTGCCACCATAAAGTTTTTTTAAAAATATATTTATTTATTTATTATGCATACAATATTCTGTCTGTGTGCATGTCTGCAGGCCAGAAGAGGGCACCAGACTTCTTTACAGATGGTTGTGAGCCACCATGTGGTTGCTGGGAATTGAACTCAGGACCTTTGGAAGAGCAGGCAATGCTCTTAACCACTGAGCCATCTCTCCAGCCCCCTGGCACCATAAAGTTATAAGTAAAGTAAAGAAATGTGTCCTCTGGCCGGCCCATGGCCTCTTCATGACTTTATAATAGTGTACCTTCCAAAACTTCAGACATCTTCACAGTTTGCACGAATGTTTTCAGAACTGTTTCACTTGATTCAAATTTAAACCCAAGGAAATGTTTCTTGAGCTTCCTGGCCAGCACTGCAATGTGCACAACAGACAACTGTACTGTCTGTACTACTACGTGTATTACGGTTCGACTCCTGTAGAGCTGCGCCTGCGCTACAGGACCATTTGCCCAGGCAAGGGCCTCGGGATTAAACACACAAAGACACAGGGACAGAGACACGGGTCTTCCTTGAAACAGGAACGCCCCCTTTATTGTGTACAGGGGCAGCTTATATATCAAGCCACACCCCAGCCAAATCCACCAGAAACCACTCTCCTGTCATTAGGAACTCCTGAGGGTCTCATGCTCAGAGCAGCTGCAAGCATTACAAGTTGTTTACCAGAAATTCAGGATTGGGGGGGGGGGGTTCACGGCTCCCAACAGAAAACAACAGCAACAACAAAATTCCAAACAGCAGTCAGAAACCCAGGCTCTCTCCGACGTTTAATAAGCGCCAGGCACTCTTGGAGACAATAGTGACGAAACTTCTTATTACCTCCTGATTATAATCTGACCTTGGCCCTCTGCGGTCACTATGGCAGCTAGGGTAAAGGCTTGTCTAGTGTGGACTTCCGTCCAGAGGGAAGTGGAAAACTCTATAAATAGATTGCAAACACCTAAACTCTAAACGACGTTCTCATGAAAAACAAGGTGTTAAGAGAACTCGGCGCAGGAGCTCATGAAAAAACAAGGTCTTAAGAGAACTCAGCACTTGAGCTCACTTAGCGCAGGGGTCTGTGTTTATTTAGTGCAGTGCTGCCAGTGAGGATGCTCAGTACCTCAGTAGGTGCCAGCGACGAGAAAGCGCTTAACAACCATCATTTTGCTGAAAACTTCCTTTGGATAAAACCTTGCCTAGCAGCATTTTTCATTCTTAAACTCTTCACACAGTGACACTTTACTGGGGAAAAGATACCACCAGGAGTACTTATTAGCTTAATAAGCTCCAGCCGGGGTGGGGGGTGGTGGTGTTGGGAAGATTCTCGGGCTCCTGGGTGGTTCAATGGTTCAACTCCAGAGCCAGCTGCGGTTCTTCTCCTGCAGGGCCTGGAGCCTGAGGCCACTAGAGGGTGCTATTGCTTCTTTCATCCAAGGACTGGCAAAATCAAGCCCGGCCTATCAGTTTCAACGCAAATAAGGAAAAAGAGGCTTTAACTCTTCCCAAGTTCGTTTGTTTTTCTCAACCACTCCAGAGACAGCCGAACTGAATTGTTCCAGTTTTGTTCCCAATTCAGTAAAATTGGTTAATAACTTAAATAGGCATGCCATATCAACAAGTAGAACTCTTGTCTGTCTCTGTCTCTCTCTCGTCCATGTATGTCCATGTGGTGGAACAAAACTGTGTCCTGATATCATGAATAGCCTAAAAGTTTCCCCAAGAGAAGCGGATCTCGTCAGATCCCAGGGAACTGAGTAGAGATGGGAAAGGGGGCTGCGTCATAGAGAGAGCATGTGCCCTTGCTGCCCCCTCCCTAGTCAGGCAGAAACCTGCTTCCCCCTTTCACAGATTCGTTTTGGTTTAGATGCTGTGTACCAAAAATTCTCGCTCGCTAATCTTGTTAGAAATAGGAATGTGAGGATGCTGAATGAGCTTGGAAAGTTCTGGGTTAACGAAGTTCAGTGATAGTATCACTTTCTGCAAGTCTTTCAGAACACATACTTTACACCACACTGCGGATACGAACCTGGGTGTTTGCTGGGAATACGGCCTAGCAGTGATTATCAGTTAAGGGATGTGATGGGCATTTTGCCCCCGGGGACATTTGGCACCAGGAGACACTTGCGACTCTCATGGCCAGGGCAGGACGCTGACTTTCCCTACATGCCAAAGCTGCTGCTGAACATTCCCATCCCAGAGAAGGAGGCACCACATCACCAGGTCCCCACAGTTAGGATCTTGGGAGCACCCCAACTTTATTTTATACCCTTATAGCCTTATTTACCCATAAATTAAGGTTCTTTTTTCCCCCTGTAGGTATCCTGCAGTACTAGAATTCTGTAGAAAAAAAAAAAAGGCAAATGCTACCCTAAGTTTACCAACAAGTGGGCTGTCATGGTTGGCTTGGTGTTCCCTTAGCGCCCCTTCTTTATGACCTCCGTTTCTCATTGCCCCTTGGCTTCTTCTCTTCGAAGTTCCCAGAACTGGCTTGATAGCGTTGCCTCCCTCGGGTATACATTTCTATAATCTCTCTTTCTTGCTTCTTTTCTTTTCTTTTTTATTCTTTGCTCCCCAAATGGGATGTTTCTGGTGGCGCATGTCTCATTATGCTGAGTTGCCAGAAGATTCCACGACCCCAGCTGTGTTTTTCCACACCAGTAGCTCCACTTACATAACTGGGGTGACCTCGGTCTTCCTGAAGACACCCTACTTGCAGGAATCCGCTGGATGCTCTCCCGGACCACAGATGGCCCGCTTTGCAAATCACCTCTTCCTCTTTGAATCTCTATCTGCTTCCTCATTTAGCCTGTTAAGATCTTCCTCTTCTCAGAGTCAGACTCGAAATCCTGTTTAACCACTAAGCCCCGAGAATCTTTCTAGACTTTTTGTCTATCTCCTTAAATGAGGCTTTTTCTGTCTTTTTTTTTTTTTGTAGACTGAAGAATTCCAGGCTCTGCTTCCAGTCTTTTCCCCTCAGTGTGCCCGCCCATCACCACCATTTGACTCCTCTTGACCCACAGTGTTCGCTCTTCCTTAAAACCTGTCCATACAAGAGTTTCCATTGATCTTTGCAAAAGTCCACACAGCTTATGCTGGTAGCCACACTGCCAACAGTGCAGACCTCATCTGTATTTAAAGCTCTTATCCTAATGGTTTCCCTGTTGGAAGTCCAAACAGATAAGCACTCACGTGACATTGTTGCAGTAGCATTAAACATCCATGAAGGGAAAACCATTTCCTTCTGGTCCAGAGAATGGAATCTGTGGCCAGGGTGGACACCTAACATGACATAACATTACAGGTGGACTGATCAGTCTCTTGGCTTAGGAAGGCGGATTCACCTAACACCAGGCTAAAGAGACGGAAGGAATATTTATCCCTTCAGTGAGAAAATGTGCGTTTCCTTCCCAGAATTCCACCCTCCGTGCAGCGGCTAAAGTGCTGTCACAAGGTTCTATTAGGTCTGTCTGCCCTTCTGCGTCCTAACTCAGATATTGCTGGAGCCCAAGCATACTTCGCTATTCCTCCAGGACCAGGACAAAGGGAGCAGTGAGCTCCACATCACTGGTGAGATTGTGGAGACACATTTTATAAGCCTGCTTCTTTTCTTTTTTTTTTTTTCTTCTTTTATTTATTTATTCATCATGCCTACAGGCCAGAAGAGGGCACCAGACCTCATTACAGATGGTTGTGAGCCACCATGTGGTTGCTGGGAATTGAACTCAGGACCTTTGGAAGAGCAGGCGGTGTTCTTAACCACTGAACCATCTCTCCAGCCCAGCCTGCTTCTTTAAATAGGTGAATCAGGGCTGGAGAGATGGCTCAGGAGTTAAGAGCACTTGTGCTCTCAAAGGGGATGGAGTTCAGTTCCCAGCACCCACATGGTGACTCACAACCACCCATAACTCCAGTTCAAGGGAACCCAATGCCCTCTTCTGACCTTTGAGGGCACCAGGCATGCACATGGTACCCATACATACATGCATGCAAACACTCATGTATGTAAAATAAAATAACTCTTAAAGAGAGAAAAAGAAAACTGAAAGCTGGCCATCAAGACAGCTGGCTGTGTGAAGGTGCATGCTACTAACCCTGAAACTGTGAGTTCGAGTCTCAGATCCCACAAGTTGGAAGACGAGAACAGACTCCACATGCAAGCTGTAGCCCCTGAATACTTTCTGTGATTAATCTGTGGAAGTTAAAGACAGAAGGATGAATGTGATGCCGTTATGCTCTATTTTCTTCCCAGAAAAATTCCATTCTGGAACATTCCGTTTATGTTTTACAGACAGAACCTCATCCAGATCGATTATGGTTTACACTCACCCAATATTCCTGTGTTGAAAATTTAGTAGTATCCATTTCATCCATTAGTAGTATCTGGAGGTAGACCTCCAGAGATTAGATGAGGTCATCATAAGAATGGGCTCCTAGTTTTATCATTAGTGGTGTCTCACCATGTCATGTCCTCTTTTGTGCATGATGTATAAAGACCAGCTCTTACCAGATGTTACACAGATGCCAGCCAGTACCATGCTCTTGGACTCCCTGGTTCCCAGAAGTACGAGCCAAGCATATGTCTATTATTTTGAAGGTCTGAGTCTCAAGTTTCTTATTACAGAAACAGAAAATGAGCAAAGAACTCTTCTCTCACAAAGCAATCTCCAAGTCTGCTTTATAGCATCCTTATAGGGGGTCACCAGATAGTTGTTAAAAAGAAAAATTCTTCTAAGGACCAAATTAAGAATTTTTTCTAAATAGGACATAAAAGATTTCATCAAAAGTAATATTTTGTATTGCCAACAGGGCAGGGAGGTGATGTATTGGTGGCCAGGGCCTCTTGGAGTTGCTGAAGAAAGGGAACTGTTTTCTGTTTGCTCTGGTACCATGATCTCATGTTGCCAGCCTCAGTTAGCTGGAATACCCATGGAATGTGTGCTTCTGCTTAACTGAAGCTTAGCAAAGACTAGTAACCATTGGGGCCTTCTTCCTTACCAAGTACTGCATGCGCAGGGAAGCTAGTGCTTCTGACTCTGGGGCATGCACTCTGTTTAGGAGATTCAGCCCTTGTTTTACAGAGTTTCCTTTGATTGGAAATCACTTCGATGCTGAGCTGAGCACATTTGCTGTCTTTTCCGATTAGCAGATACATTTCCCAGAAAGATATCTCTAACTTCCAAACGGTCCCAGCTGGCTGCAGGAAGGGTCTGTGTAACTGACAAAATGCATCTGGTTTCAAGGCATAGATCAAGTACAGAGGCAGGCTCTCCACGTCCCTGGAGAATCCAGCTGGGTTGGGAGCCGAGTCTCGGTACTGCTGGCTCTATAAATGAGTGGAGAAAGAATCCAGAGGAGGAGAGACTGTGGGGGTTACAAAAGCCTGTCTGTCTTTACAGATGAAATTGTCTTGTTCTTGTCTACCCTGAATGTTTCCCAAGCATGAAGGTAAGATGATAATTTATGACTTATCTACTTAAAGGCATCTCAAAGAGAAGGTCATACTTAACTGAACGAAATCAGAAAAAGAGAAGAATGTGGAAAACACAGAGTAAGAAGGTGGGGAGGGTGACTTTTAACAAACGTCCTTATCTAAACAGGTTTTTAATAGTTCAGCCAAAGTGAATCAGGTTTTCAGACTGAGAGAGCTGGGAAAAGGGGAACTGAAGGCAATGTTTATGAGGAAAACAATTCCTGAGAAATGTTTATGAAGAAAACAATTCCTGAGAAATGTTTATGAAGAAAACAGTTCCCGAGAAAGCAATAAAGGACTACAGTAGGTCCATTGTTACTTCTAAGGCAAACTTCTCTCCAGCTTGATTGCTTGTTTATTTTAATTTTGGGCCATGTAGTGAGGTTTTGATCGGATGATGTAAGAGCTTTATAGGAAACGGAATCTGTAGCTTTGGGAAGTTAGAATTCAGAATCTTGGATGAGAAAAAGACCGTGAGGGCAGATAATATAAGTTCATGGAGTGAAATGATGACTTTACCATACACACGTGTTGGACCAACATACAACAATCCAATATCTCTAAAAAGTTAATACACACAAAAGCCCAAAGACAGAAATCATTATTATAGAATGAAACTGTAGGATGGAAAAACAAGTTGGAAATGCTATGATAATTTGTGTGCTCACATGTATGTGTGCGGCCACAGGGTAAACTTGTGTGTTCACATGTGTGTGTGTGTGTGTGTGTGTGCAGGCCACAGGGTAAATTTGTGTGCTCACATGTATGTGTGCAGGCCACAAGGTAAATTTGTGTGTTCACATGTATGTGTGCGGCCACAGGGTAAATTTGTGTGTTCACATGTGTGTGTGTGCAGGCCACAGGGTAAATTTGTGTGTTCACATGTATGTGTGTAGGCCACAGGGTGCCTTCCTCGACTGCTCATTTTTTCTCTCTTTCCTTCCTTCTTTTCTTTTAAGAGATAAGGTTTCTCATTAAAACTGGAACTCACCAGTATGTCTAGACTGACTGGTTAGCAAACCCAGGGATCCTCCTGCCTCTTCTTCCCCAGTGCTGGGATCATAGGCACCTACTTCTATGCTTGGCTTTTATGGGGATGTATGTGTGTGTGTGGTGGTGGTGGTGGTGGGGGAGAATGTCTACAAATACCACAGCCCTCAGAATGCGAATCCAGGGGAGGCAAGCAGGAAATTCGGCTTCACACAATAGCCAAGGTTGGGTCTAACTTCAAGAGTCTGACCCTGGACAGTTCATTTTGGTCATATTTACGCACAGCCCAATTTGGAAAAAAGTTTCCCAGTATAACACAACCGTGTATGCTTAAGACATGATTACATCAAACTTCTTGTGAAGTACGAGTGACATCTCCCATAAAGATAGGTTCTATAGATCAACCAAGGAGGCAGGCTCAAGGAAAACGATGCTCATGGCCCCAGGGAAGAATAGTCCTGTAGATGGGCCATCCAGTTTGCCGAGAGGTCACCCAGCTGTTCAACACATCCATTCCCAGCCTTCTGGGTAGAAACAGGTCGTACATCTCTCTTGGAAGAGACAACCCTGTGTGTCTAACATTCCTGGTTTAGTAGTACTTATCTGTGAGCACACGGATCTACACGCCTCCTGTGGATGCCGGGGACCAAGGACCTAATGTCTTCTACAAATGCTGGGGATCAAACCTGGACCCTTTTGTTTGCACAGCAGGGGCTTTGCCAATTGAGCCGTCTTTCCAGACCCACTTTCGCTATTGCAGATTTGGCATCTTAAAATAAAACTGTTGCGTTATCACCCCGAAGGACCAGTTCTGCTGCCCTGCCAGCCGTGGGGTTACCCCAGTCAACGGCACTGTCGGCTTGTTTCACAGAATTTGTGCTCACTAGTGAGGCTGGAGAAGGACCAAGATGTAGGTCTTTGGTAACCTTTGAATTCTATAGTTAAAAGTTGAACACAAATTACAAAGTTGATACACTTGGGGCTACAAGGCTACAGCACCAAGGCAATTCACAAAGTTAGATTTACAGTGTGATCTGGTATTTATTTTACTGAGCTTTGTGGGTTTATTTAACAATTTAGAATAATTGTTAGTTCAAAAAGGAACATGATATCCTTGCTAAAGTCACCTAACTAACCTGTTTTCCCCAATATTTGAATTAACTGTCAATCAACTTCCTTCCTTATTTTATGATGAGACATCTTAATAATTGTTTTATGTTTAAAATGTGTTTCACAGTCATTAATTTATGACATTTTAATGTTGTGATAATAAATAGTTTTTTTCCTTTTAGTTGGCTGATAGGATGTCAACAAATGAAGCAATGGTTTCACTCCAAGATGCATGCAGAATTTCTGCTCGTATTTCAAAGTACATGTTTACCCTCTTAGTGTAAACCTGAAAGGCATGCTTTTGTGATATGCTTCCAGCAAAGGAGACATGGGAAAGCCCTGAGCTATCAAATAGCATAAGTGATCTCTATGTCTGGCATTTTAAGGAGGGATGATCTTAGACCTCCTTTTCCATCCATGCTCCAGAATTCCCCTTAATTCTCTCATTAGCACTTGAATATGTGGTAACTTGGGGTTGAGCTATTGAAGAAGGTTTCATAGCCAAGGAGCTTCCCTCTGAGCTAGCTACAGGCCAGTTATGCAGTCTGCCCTCTTGGTCTGAGCTCAGCCCAGAGTGAAACCAGGGGTTGGTCCATGCTGGGCACAGCGATGTCTCAGATCAGCACGTAGTCAGCTGGAATATGTTAGTGGAACCAAGCAAGGTAGTGTCCATTCGGGGATGTAAAGCCAGAGAAAAGAACTGGAGGTCTAGCTGAGCGTCTCAGACACAGTTCATTCCCATTTTTCAGCACAGCAAATTCTGAACCGGTTGTTTATAGTCAGCTTGTGCGCAAGGCTGTTCTATTTTCATGTGCTTTATTCTCCTTCTAAAGGGCAGGAAGACAAATTGCTCCCATTTTAGGGACTGTCTCAGTTTTTGTTTCAAAGTACTCTGACAAAGGCGACCCGAGGAAGGGTTTATTTTAGCTTCCAGGGCAAGGCGCAGCCCTTTGTCGGGGAAATAAGGCTGCTGCAGCTGAGAACGCGACATCTGTGGTCAGAAGAAATCAGTGAATAAAGGCTGATGCTTAGTTCCCTTCTTCATTTATACAATCCAGAATCTCCTGTGAATGGTCCTCCCAACATCGTCTTTAGCTGTTTTCAGACTATTCCACTGGCCTTTCTAGATATTCATGTCTAGTCAGTTACAAAGTCTTACTTGTTTGCCTCTGTGGCTTTTACATCTACAAATCTGCTTTGTAGCATCTCTCTCTCTCTCTCTCTCTCTCTCTCTCTCTCTCTCTCTCTCTCTTACACATACACATATACACACACACACATACAACACACATACATAGACATGCACAAAAAGGTAGTTATAAGGCACTGGTTAGTTCCTGGCCACTTAGCATAGAAATAACCACACAGAAACTATATTAATTAAATCACTGCTTGGCCCATTAGCTCTAGATTCTTATTGGCTAACTCTTACATATTAATTAAACCCATTTCTATTAATCCGTGTATCGCCACATGGTTGTGGCTTCGGGGTAAAGTTCTGGTCCGTCTCTGGCAGCTACATGGCTTCTCTCTGACTCCGCCTTCCTTCTCCCAGCCTTCAGTTTAGTTTTCGCCACCTACCTAAGTTCTGTCCTATCAACAGGCCAAGGCAGTTTCTTTATTTATCAATGGTAACCACAGCATACAGAGGGAAATCCCACATCACAAAAACCTTTTGGATCCATTTTCTGTTCCTCTTGCATACATGTGTTTAGTGCTGACCACTTGGGATTAGATAACTCATAGCTCCATTCTTGTAGGAAACTGCTTCTTCATCTCTCTGCAACCATCCATTTTCCATTGCTCTTCACCTAGAGTTAGGGCCTTGTGAGATTCCCTTAGCCTTGTTAGCATGTTGATCTTGTTCAGGCAACGATAGCCTTGAGATGTCACAGGTACAACCCCCATCACGTCTAGAGTACACTGTCCTATAACAGATGCCGTAAACCTGCTGGGGTTAGGTACCCCACAGCCTCCTTTTTCCTCCTGTGAGGTCAGTATTTTTAGATAACATTTATAATTGAGTTTTATCCTATGGTATTTCTCCTTTTGTTTTTGGCATATCTTATTTAACATAATACCATCTAAGTTCATATGTGTTGTTGCAAATAGGAGGTCTTTTTTTTCTTTTAAGGCTCAATGGTATTCCATTGTGTGTGTTTTCTTTTCCCACCCTGGTGCCCCCCCCCAATATACTGGGGGTCAAGTACAGTACCTATGCCCTTCTTTTTATTTGCAAATTAGGTAAGTACCAGCAAGCTACATTCCTCATCGCCTCTTACAACCTTTTTCTTAATTTTTTCATCCAGTGGTGGACACTGTTGGATTTCTTGTTTTAGCAATTATGACTAATAGTGCAATAAATAAGGGAATGTAGATATCTTTTTTTGGCATACTGATTTCATTTCATTGGGATGGGGATGGTAAAATCAGATGGCAGCTCTATTTTTAAGTTTTTTTTTTTGAAGAACCTTCAAGCTTCTATTTAAAACACTACCCCATAAAGAAAAGTCATTTATCTTTTATGTGCTTCTTCCACTCATATTCTCCCAACCCACAAAGGCATATGCAAGTAGAGGTATTCATTTTTTAACGCATTAAGGAAATGAAAGCTAAAGCAATATTTCATTGTTTTTTACCCTAGGTAACAAGCTTATTCATTTTGGCAGGATTCATGGCAGAGTTTCAAATCTTCTCAAGGTGAGAATGTTTTGTATTTTGTATGGAAATTTTAAAATTGTAAGAAATAATAAATTCTTAGCTGGGCGGTGGTGGCACACACCTTTAATCCCAGCACTTGGGAGGCAGGCACAGGCATCCCTATAAGTTTGAAGCCAACCTGGTCTACAAGAGCTAGCTAGTTCCAGCACACCAAAGCTACACAGAGAAACCCTGGCTTAACTTTCATATAGCACATTGGATGTGTTTATGCATTTCATATTTCTGTGATTTTAGAAAATACAATAATTTATTTTATTTATTATTTTTAAAGAAGAAACAAGGACAAAAAAAATACTTCATGTTCTTTTTTTGGTCCCAATTTGAGGATTTCACCTTAATTCAGAGAGTTGTCGTGGACTCAGAGCAATATTTAATCTTTAAATTCGGTCCCTGATAAACATTCTCTAGATTTTAAAGGTCAACAGCTTTTTTTTTTTTTTTAAAGAAAATAGTTTTATTGGTTCCTGAAGTTTGGTTAAAAGTCAGCACCATTTACCTATGCCCTTCTTTTTATTTGCAAGGGAATGGAAAGAGCCAGCTCACTTAATAGAACTATTAGTTCCATAAGTTTCAGGAGCTGTGCAAGACGTGGGATCACAAAGACTGAGACAGCGTGCAGAATCCACTGTGGCCAAGGCCCCGAGTCCAGCAGTGCGGTACGCTAAGGGCTCTGTGCAGAGTAGTGAAGGAGACAGGAGGGAAGGCCAAACAGTGTCCATCCTGTCTCCATACCCTGGGGCACAGGTCGGCAAGCAACAGCAAATTCACAGGACTGTTTAAGGGTCAAAACATTTAGACGCTTGGCTCACTGGTACCTTGTGCAAGCAGGTTACCAAAGTTCTTTCAGTGCACACTACAGAATGGGATTCGTTACTTGTAGAATCATCTGACAGCTTGAGGATTCAAGAAACACTTGGACACAAGATGTCACCCAGCCCAGTAATGTGCTATGAATCTACAAATCGAGAGTTCTGGTTCCATGAGCTTTTCACAAGTCTCCCTTGACCTTTATGGACTAAACCAGGTGTCTTCCTCCACAGCCAGGGTTTAGGATCATGTGAGAGCCACTCTACCATCCACATATGCTTGCTAAGAGTGGAATTGCTTAAACACACCGTTTTCACCTGTGTGCATTTAAGAAGGGGCCAGAGTGAAAATGGGGACTATTTAAATATAAATTGCTGTCTCATAGCCTTGCTAGCATTTTTCTGCTGTTTTAGAACTTGTCTCAAAAAAAAAGTTTTTTTTTTTTTGGTTTTTCGAGACAGGGTTTCTCTGTGGCTTTGGAGCCTGTCCTGGAACTACCTCTGTAGACCAGGCTGGTCTCTAACTCACAGAGATCCGCCTGCCTCTGCCTCCCGAGTGCTGGGATTAAAGGCGTGTGCCACCACCGCCCGGCTGTCTCTCAAGTTTTTAACAGCTGTTCAAGTCATTATTGAGTTTCTTCAAAGGCCCAATACCTTCTTACCAAATATCCTCACCTACTCTCTTAATTTTGACTACTTCTTTATTTTTTTCCTTAATAAATTTTATGTAAATATTATATTGGTTAGGGTTATTACATGACCGAAACAAATTGGAGAGAAAAGGGTTTATCTGCATATGCTTTTACATCACAGAGCATCATAGAAGGAAGTCAGGATAGGAATTCAAGCAGGGCAAGAAGCTAGAGGCAGGACTGATGGAGAGGCCTTGAAGGTGGCTTTTTACTGACTTACTCAGTGTGGCTTGTTCAGCTTGTCTTCATATAGGACCCAGGGCTACCAGACCAGGAATGGCACCACCCACAATGGGCTGGGCCCTTCTTTTCCCATCCATCACTAATTAAGAAAATGTTCTCCAGGCTTGTCTACAGCCTGACCCATTATGGAGGCATTTTCTCAATTGAGGCTCCCTCCTCTCTGACGACTTGAGCTTGTGTCAGGTTGACGTAATACTAGCCAGTACAAACACTGTCATGAAATTTATCACAGTAGATATAGTATATGATGATTAGAAATGTATGTGTTCCTATCCTTACAGATACACTGAACAAAGTATGTTAGCAAGCCGGGCGGTGGTGGCGCACGCCTTTAATCCCAGCACTCGGGAGGCAGAGGCAGGCGGATCTCTGTGAGTTCGAGACCAGCCTGGTCTACAAGGAGCTAGTTCCAGGACAGGCTCCAAAACCACAGAGAAACCCTGTCTCAAAAAAACCAAAAAAAAAGTATGTTAGCAGTACTTTGTACAAAACAGATAGTTAACAAAAATTAAGCTCTAGTAAAAATAGGTACCCCTCTTCCCATTTTCATATATTTTAGGATACTTTTAAAACCACTTTAAATTTTTGGAAGTATTTTTTTTTCTTTTTAAGCAACCTATAATAATTTTATAAAACGTGCTTCATGGTGACATTTTCATATAATTGCATTCGGCATCTGAAAGCACATTTTTGTTGTCATCTGTTTTTTTGAGACAGCATCTTATGTAGCTCAGGATATCCTCAAACTCATTGAGTAGCTGAGCAAGACCTTGAACTTCTGATCCTCCTGCCTCTACCTGACTTCTCCCAGCAAGGCGGGCGGGCAGGCATATATGTGTGTGTGTCCTGGATTACAGATGATCACTGTCTCAAGGAGAGATGCTTGTGATGACTTTTGATTAGTCTTATCTGTTCTTTGTATTCTCTTGCGTATCATCCCACCTGCTTCCTGATGGACAAACCTGGTGCTGTGACAGAGCCTCCTCGCCGGTTAACTGCCAGTGGGGCTCCTTTGGCCCTTGGTCAGAATGCAATGGTTGTACCAAGACACAGGTAGGCTCCTACAGAACTTTTGTCTTGGTTGTTGTTATGTGAAGGTATGACCACAACAAAATCAACTTTCGAATGTTCATTAATTAGTGTTAATGTACTTTGAATCTTATTTCAGTAATTTTCAAGGAAGAGACAAAAACTTGTTTATAATACTTTTATACGGTATTTATATATTTTTAAAAATTTTTCAAAACACGGGCTGAAAGTTCAGCAATTCTTCATTTAAAAAAAATAGGAATAGCATAGAAGAAAGTTAAAAATAAACTGTGCTTTTTTTCACCAGTTTCAACTTTTCCTTCCACTTCAAATACCAGTCAATAGTGAAAGAGATGCTTCACCTCACTTCACAAATAGGGACCAACTATGAATAAATTAAGGATCTTCAATGTTTTAAATTTATTTCTTAAGTAATAATACAAAATGAAACACTTGGCTTGGATATTGCACAACACTTCTACAAATGTGTGTTTCTTTATGAAACACTCAATGGTGAGAATACAGAAATATATAATGAAAGAAAACAGCACTCATAATTCTGCTGTTTAGAAGAAACAAACATACCACAGTTTTGCTAGTCTTTCAGCTTTCTTTCTTTCTGTATGCTTATCGTCTTAATTTTATTCATTTTAGCACTCATTTTTATTATTATCTGCTGAGAATTTCATTCATGAGTAATCTACCTTAATATTGCTTATAGTTTTTAATTATCGTTATCAACATTTTTAAGTGATTTTTTTAAAATTGAAACTAGATTCTTCTAACATATACTACATCATGACCATAGTTTCCCCTCACTCCCCTCCTCCCAGCTCCCTGCCACCATTCTCCCTCAGATCCACTCTTCCTCTGTTTCCCTTTAGAGAAAGGCAGGCCTCTAAGGGACAACAACCAAACACAACAAAAACAAGATACAAGAAAGCAGGGCAAAAGCCCTCATACCAAGGGTAGACAAGGCAATCCAATAGGAGGAAAAGAGTCTCACGAACAGGCACAAGAGTCAAATAGACACCCACTCCCACTGTTAGGAGTCTCACAAAAATACTAGCTAACAAGCACAACAGAGGCAGAGGACCTGGTGCAGACCTATGCTGGCCTCCTGCTTGTTGCTTCCGTTTCTGTGATCTCACATGAGCCCTGCTTAGATGATTCAGTGGACCATGTTCTCCTGGTGTCCTCCATCTCCTCTCACTCCTAAAGTCTTTCCTCCCCTTCTTTCTCACGAGGTTCCATGAACTTGGAGGAGAGGGACCCGATGGAGACAACCAGTTTAGACTCTTTCTCTCTCTCCACATAATGTCTGGCTGTGGGTCTCTGCACCTGCTCCCATCTACTGCTGAAGGAATTGTCTCTGAAGACAGTGGACAAGACATCAATCTATGAGTATAGCGAAATGTCGTTAGGAGTGATTTTTTTTCTAGTTGTGTTTGGTTCTGCCCTAGAACCCTGGGCTAGCCATTCTCTGGTTCCTGACATGGAGGCAGTGCCAGATATGGGCTCCCTCTCGTGGCGTGGATCTCAAGTTAGAGCAGACATTGGTTGGGCACTCCCACAGAGTCTGCATCACCATTGCCCCAGCACATTTTGTAGGCAGGACAGATTGTATGTGGATGGCTTTAGCCATAGTTTCATATTGTATACATTTATTCTCTCCTAGTATTCTTTTTTCTTACCCCTCTCCATCTGATCCCTCCTGTTTCCAACCCCACTGCCTCTAGTCCATCCATGAAATTTATTCTATTTCCTCTTCCCAAGGAGATTCATGTGTTCTCCCTTGAGCCCTCCTTGTTATTTAGCTTCTCTGGGTCTGTAGATTGTAGCATGGTTCTTCTTCATTTGAAGAAGCTAATATCCACTTATAAGTGAGTACATCCCATGTCTGTTTTTCTTGGTCTGAGTTACTTGACTCTGGATGATCTTTTTTCCATCCTTTGCCTGTGAATTTCACAATGTCATTTTTTAACACCTGAGTAATATTTTATTGTGTAAATGTTTTCTTTATCCATTCAGTCATTTGAGATTCTTCTGTTGAGAACTTTCTGTTTATGACTGTACCCTCTTTTTAAATTATTTGGTTTATTAATGTCTAGTTTCTTGAGTTCTTTATATATTTCAGAAATTAACCCTCTGTCAGTGTGGGGTTGGTGAAAATCTTTTCCCATTCTGTAGGATGCCTCTTTGTCTTATTGACAGTGCCCTTTGCCCTACAGAAGCTTTTAGGTCTCATGAAGTCCCAATTATGAATTGTTGATCTTAGTACCTGTGTTATCAGTGCTCTGTTCAGAAAGTCATCTTCTGTGCCAATGAGTGAGAGGCTATTTTAATATAAAGACATCAGTCATATGTTCCCATAATCTTCTTACGATAAAATGTTTATTTTAAAGGTCCCGAGCATTCAAATGGCTAAATATTTTAAATGGTTCAGTTTAAATGGATAAAGTATATATTTAAAGGAAGTTTAAACTATTTTGTAACTTTTTTATCATATTTTAAAATTATATTTGTGTGTATGTAAGTGCATGTATATGTGTGTCCTATAGCACATGTGTGGAGGTCAGAAAAAAGTTTGTAATAGTCAGTTATCTTATTTGACCATGCAGGTCCTAGGACTTGAACTCTGATGATCAGACTTGGCAGCAAGTTCTTCCAAACACTGAGTCATCTTGCTGCCCCAAGTTTAAACTCTTAGAATAGCAGGACTGTCACTTCTTGGTCTTTTGACTAAGATCAGGCATGAGAGAACAAAACCCTACCACAGAAGATGGTTTTGTCTTGAAGCATCTTGGGCACCACCGTCTCCTCCTATTTTCTTTGCAGTTCTGTGGTCCAACTCAGACCCTTGGGATCGCTAGGCATAAAGTCTCACTCAGTAGCCCAGGCTGGCCTTGAACTCATGGCAATCCTCCTGCCTCAACTTCCAAAGTGCTGAGATTATTGGCGTGAACCATGCCATTTGGCCATCATTTTTTTTGATGGAGCATTCTTTTATTATTTATATGAGTTCTATTTTCAAAGCAAGTTACACAAATGAAAAATTTGGCATCTAACAAACATAATAAATGACTCCTGTGATTACAGAGAACACATGAACAACAAGGCCAGATTAAAAGAAACAGCAAGCACACAAATCCTTTTTGTAATTTAAAAACCAAAAAAAAAAAAAGACTTCTAACTAGAGAGAGAAACAGAGGGTGTTGGTGAGATGAGTATTTTTTTTTCGTTGATGGGGTCATTGTGCAGTGGCTATATCCCAGATGATGAAACACAATTTTTATTCAGAAAGAGACAGGTGAAAATGAGAACGGATCAGAGGACTAGAACCAGAGAAGAGAGAATGAGTCTGTGGAGGTTGGGCAGTCCTTAGGGCCCGGCTGGCAAAGTGGAGAAGGGCAAACATTCCTGTGCAGAGTATACCATCTGTATTCAGAACCTAGAATAGGGCACGCCGGTAAGTTACATATGTGGCAAGGCTTAATCAGTTAAAAAGAGAGAATGAGCTGGGCGATGGTGGCACAAGCCTTTAATCCCAGCACCCAGGAAGCAGAGGCGGGTGGATCTCTATGAGTTCAAGGTCAGCCTGGTCTACAGAGTAAGTTCCAGGACAGGCACCAAAGCTACACAGAGAAACCCTGTCTCAAAAAAACAAAATGAGAGAGAGAGAGAGAGAGAGAGAGAGAGAGAGAGAGAGAGAGAGAGAGAGAGAGAGAGAGAGAGACAGAGCAGGGCAAGGTACCAGTGCCAGGCTGAGGCTCATGAAGACTCACTCAGAGTCCACACTACAGCGTGACCACTTGTTCCAGAGGATACCCACTGCCAACCCAACGTAAGATGGACGAGTACATTTAAAACTAAAACTGTTAAATCATCACAGGCAGTGAGGGCAGGAAGCTGGAGGCAGGAGCTGATGCAGAGGCCGTGGAAGAGTGCTTCTTACTGACCTGCTCAACCTGCTTTCTTTTTTTAGAACCCAGGCCCACACTGCCCATAATGGGCCGGGACTTCCCCTATCAATAACTAATTAAGAAGATGCCCCACAGCTGGAAATCATGGCGACATTTTTCTCAGTTGAAGCTCCCTCCTTTCAGATAACCCCAGCTTGCACAAACTGACATAAAACTAGACCGCACAAGAGGCAAGTACTGGAGGAGGCCACCAGTGCGAGGAGAGCCGGAGCAGATCTTGGGGTTGTTTAAGCGTTAGGTACATGGCTTCATGCTTAATGTGGACCAAGTGAATTTTAGGACGTCTTAGGACTTTTTCACTTAGTGCAGTAAATTCTTCCGTTGTCTCATTTTCTAAAAGAGGTCTGCTTTTAACGCACTTCCCTGTCAGAGCGCAAATCTCCATCAGCTAGGAAGATCCCATCGTTAACACCCTTAGCATTTGGATTGCTCATGCTCAGTTTGTACACTTGGCCCCTGTATCAGTACTTGTCTTTCTGGGTTCTTTTTCATATCTCATTTTTACCCCCCCCGGAAGGCCCAGCTCAAGTCAATCACCTATCATGTTTATCAAGGTTTTCTTCACTTCATCTCCTCACCCTCCAGACGGGGTTTCACAGAGATCCGCTGGCCTCTGCTTACCAAGTGCTGGGATTAAAGGCGCGGGCGACCACTGTCACTACATCTTAACTCTTTTCCCTGGAACCTTCCCCGCCCTTTCCTCCAACAAAGCGCATTTCATTTTCCTTCTGCTTAACTCCCAGAATATAGATCTGGCCAAAATGTTAATCATTCTGCATTGTAATGTATTTCTCTCTCAAGTTACTTTTTCTTTTTTTAAATATATATATATAAAACACCGGGACGGTAAGGGAGAATCATCGAGAGACAGGTCCCACCATCCAAACGGCACGGGCGACAAACCATGAAGCGGGGACGCCTGACACGCTTCACCAGGGGCAAAAGCAAGGAAGCCGGTCATCTCAAAAAGCCGCTCGGGAAAGCACGCACAGGCCCAGCCCCAAAGGGCATCGAGAAACCAGGGGACGCAGGCTGGGCTAGACAGGGAAAAAACACCCAGCAAGGCTCAGAAGAGAGACCGCCACCTAGCGTCCTTTAATGTCACCCAATTAAAGGACAGCGTGTCAGCTTAAAGATTTATTTATTTATTTGTTTGTTTGTTTATTATGTACACAGTGTCCTGCCTGCATGTATGCCTGCAGGCCAGAAGAGGGCACCAGATCTTTTTATAGATGGTTGTTGTGGTTGCTGGGAATTGAACTCACGACCTTTGGAAGAGCAGGCAGTGCTCTTAACCACTGAGCCATCTCTCCAGCCTTCAAGTTACTTTTTCAAAGAGTTGTCAGGAGGTTTCTTTCCCCTCACTCAACAGTGAGAGTAAATCTATGGTTCGAAGCTCTGTGTATATAGTAATCCAATTGTCATTGAACCTGCGACCTCATTGATTTCGTGGGTTTTACTTCTGTACCACACGAGAACACGTTTCTGGTCAGTGTTTCTCAAACTGATTTAATTCTTAGATTTTATTCCTTAAGGAAACGTGGGATAACTCACATAGAAAATACAAAGAGATCTGCTTTGTTTCCAGACTCGAAGGCGTCCGGTTGCTGTTTACGGGCAGTATGGAGGCTTCCCCTGTGTGGGGAGTGCTTTTGAAACACAGTCCTGCAACCCTGAACAAGGCTGTCCAACCGAGGAGGGCTGTGGAGAACGTTTTAGATGTTTCTCAGGTGAGTTGTTTTCCATGGGCTCAGCAAGCCAACATAATTCGAATGTTATTTGTTAACTGGCTCCATACATATTTGTTTAAATTTATATTGGCCTCCAAATGAATTTTCCCCTAGTATAAGCAAGACTTTTGCTAGTATAGTAATTGCATAGTCAGATAAATTACACACTTAGATAGCATCCATTCAAAAGCAAGAGAGACGTAAAGGTATGGGCATAGATCCCCGAGCACTAAGGACAGGGCTTCGATAAAGACTTTCCATTTAGGACTGAGTACATGGAGGTCTGCAGTTGCTCTTAAAATAGTACTTGTAAAGCTCCTATTTTATTTTGAAAACTCAAATCAGGTGATACCTGCTTTAGGAAGCTTTTACTAATCCCCCAGGAGGTAGAATTAGCCAGCAAATCACTTCTCTGTGCTCACTGTGGATCTTACACTGTCCGTAATCCAAATTGGTGACCTGTCCATCTCTCTGAAGCTTGGTAGACATAAGCTCTATTTGGTTCTTTTCTCATGAGGAATGCCTGGTGCATGGGCAGACTCTCAACAGATGTTTGCCGTGTTGCCTTGAGTGATACAGAGTGACCTGCATGCTGCACTGTAAAGACTCCTGTGCACGGAGCAGCCTTTGAAGAAATAGAGGAAGAATGACCTTCATAGCCTGAGGGACAAGGATCGTTTTCAAAAAGGGATAATATTTAATTTGATATTTAAAAGGCATGTCAGAGAGGAATAGAGAAAATCCTTCTAGAGAGAGAGAATGACGTATTAGGTCATTGAGATGGCAGAAAACTTGGACCTGCATACAAATGGTCCAACATGCAGAGACCATAGGAAGACTGATAAGGAAAAGGCTGGGATGATGCTGGGGAGAAAGACACGGCCAAGATCATCTGGTACTCACTGGTGCTCTCTTGGTGTTCTGAGTTATCATAACAGTGATGTTGCTGACTTATAATGGTTCCTATCATCATTGCCTTTATTAGCAGATTATACAGTCTGGCAATGACCACACCACACAAATTTGTTTCTCAGAACCAGGAAGTCTTCCACAGAATAGATGCTGAAAAAATGCTGACTTTCAACCTCTTGATCTAGTTTCATTTTATTTATTTATTTATATTTTATTTGCCTTGGTGTTTTGCCACGGGTACTGGGTTTTCTGGAACTGGAGTTACAGACAGTGGTGAGCTGCCATGTGGGTACTGGGATTGAACCTGGGTCCTCTGGAAGAGTAGTCAGTGCTCTTAACTGCTGAGCCATCCCTCCAGTCCCTTGATCTAGTTTCTTTGCACTAAAAAAATCACACATATTAATCAACAAGAAAATCACTAGTTTGACGTCTAGGTTAACAACTACAGAAACAAACAAAAGAGTCAATCTGTTTTACCTGTAAGTGGAATTGTGTGCATCTTGGAGAACGTAGACAAAATATTCTTGAGGATTATGGCTTTGATTCTGGGCTTTTCAGTTCAGGTCTGTTTTCAATTTGCACCCAGAAAAGGTAAAAATCAGTTCTGTGTGTTTCAAAATGGAGGTAAAACCATCACTAGTTCTTTTCCAGACAATCTGAAGATCTGTCTGAGACCTACACTAGGCTATCACTGTGGTGCTGGAGTGATCCCAGTGGGTGTTTTCCCCTCCTCCCTTCCTTTATATGTTCTGAGAGTTTCTCTCCTGCCCAGGTCAGTGCATCAGCAAATCCTTGGTTTGCAATGGGGATTCTGACTGTGACGAAGATGGTGCTGATGAAGACAGATGTGAGGATGCAGAAAGCAGACCTTCCTGTGACACTGATAAACCTCCTCCCAACATAGAACTTACTGGCAATGGGTAAGATGCTGAGAGGCCTTCCGAGAATACCAATGGGCTGTAGGCTTTACTTCTGTTGTGTTTTAGGGCTTGACGAGTCTAATAATAAGTTACCTAACAGCTCAGACATCTTCGCCACATCCTGCTGCAATTAAAAATTCATAGTTGAATATCTATAGATACGTGGGGTAAGATGTAGAGCCAGCTTCTCTTCCAGATACTCAGGTATTTAGAGCTGATAGTCTCACATCGAGGGAAACCTCTCGACTATAGGAAAATCTGGAGAGTTGGTCAGTGTAAGAGGGGAAAAGAGGAGGAGAAGGAGAGAGAAACAAAGAGAGACAGAGTGAGAGAAAGGAAGAGGAGGAGAAAAAGGAAGAGAGAAGAGGGAGCTTAGTTGAAAGTAAAAGGGAAACCATCTTTTAAAAATTTAGGATCAAGTCAATTCTAGGCTCTATTTTCTAAAATAATCTATCTTAGAAAAATCAACGTGAATTTCCCTACAATAGTGTCAAGTTTATTAACAGAAGAAGAGGGCAGAGTGACTTTCAGGAACACTCTTCAGCATGCTAAGAGAGTCAGGACGGAACTCCCGGTTGAAAGCAATCTCTGCTCTGGCAGTAACCTTAATTGTATTGGTTTTATCTATAGAATCAATTTTAAAGCAGTTGTTGCCATAGATACAACAGACCCAAGTCCCCCAATATGTCCTCAGGCTGACAGAATGTTGGGTTTCCTCTGCTGTTAGTGTTAGCTCTCCCGCTACCAGGAGGAGACGCTAGGGTGTTGCTCTGTTTGTGCAGCGTCTCAGGTGTTAGGTGTAGAGGATTTTAATGGTTGGCTTCTAGAAGACTTTACTCATATTTGTTTCTCCAGCAGGTACTAGTTCTGGATTTTAATTGTCACCCCGCCCCCTTCTCGTCTCCTCCTCACAGTTACAACGCACTCACTGGCCAGTTTGGGAAGAGAGTCCTCAACACCAAAAGTTTCGGTGGTCAATGCCGGAAAGTGTTCAGTGGGGATGGAAAAGACTTCTACAGACTGAGTGGAAATATCCTCTCGTATACATTCCAGGTACTTAATTACACCAGTTAATTCGCTGTAACCCGCGACTTTGTAGCAATCATTTTTATATGCATCAAAATTTTAGTACTAGTTGGGAATTGGTTTATGGCCTAATATGTCCATCTTTCTCATTCCTCCCCTATCATCCTTATTTTCGCCTCCTAACTTCATGCACTGTTTGTTAGGAAAAGCAAAAAACCAAACCACTAAGTCGATTTACTACTATCCGTATGTGCACCGGTGTGGAGCCATGCAATGGGGCATGGGCGGCCTCTCAGGTTCCGCATCCCTGGGGAAAATCACCTTTACCTCTCCCGGCAGCCATCTTCAGTTGCCAATAGCTCCCCAGCCAGGGGCGAGTCTTCCTTAGCCCCTCCATTATACATCCTGGGAGTCTGGCTGCTGGATCTTGAGCAGGCCTTGGACAGCCAGCCCTAGCTGCTGTGAATTCATGTGGTCAATTTTCATAAGCATTTTATGTATGTTTAAAAGGAGTTCATGGTTTTGAAGTCTAGCATACAGGTCAACACTACTTTTAATATGTCTCTTAAGTTCATGTTTCATGTGAGCTCAGGACCTTTTATCATCTGCTCCGTATGAGTGTTGACATCCAAGGTTCTGTCTGGGACTGGTTATGGCGATTTCCTTCATCTGTCATAGTGGTCATTCATTTAAAATGAGTTATTTTAAAATTGTGAAGCAACTTAAATTTACAAAGGCATCTGGTAATGTATGCTTGCAATTGGAAGAAAACCAATATAGCAAATGCCTGTGTGTTTCTATTATCCATATGTTGGAGTAGCATATATCCAGTGACTCACAGGTCCCTATGTACTAATCCTTGATAACATTTCTCTCACCTGCAGGAAGCCACTGTCCTAGGGTTTGTACTAACACTTCCCTTGTTTGGCTCTGAATGTTTGTCACATACATATCTACACATACCCAAGCATCTCTAAATAACTGCTTGTGACTCAGTTTTGCCTGATTTTGTTATTTACAGAAATAGAATAGTATTAATTATTTAATGAGTTATGTTTTTCTTGCTGAATTAGGTTTTTAAGTTTTATTCATGTTAATGAAGATGGAATTGTCGTCCCTGTTCCCATTTTTTTTCTTAAGAAAATGCTTTCAACGTTCCTGTGCATTTCACAGGATCTCACACAAATTCTTTGGGTTGTACACATAGCACACAGATCGCTGTTTTTTGGGATCTGCACAATGAAGCCTTACTGTGATTCCACATTGATTGCATCGGTTATATTCCAACAGCAGTGTGGATAAGTGGGCATGGCGCCATGCTGTCCTTGTTGGTTCTACCTGACTACTCATCTTTGCTTTTGATCAGAGTCCCCTCTTGCTCCAAGCTCCAGCTCTTCAGATGCCCCTGTTGTGCTCATCCTGATTCTTGGTACCAACACCAAATATGCTCACACAAAATACGTAGGGTTTGGAGACTTTCCTGGGGATTCGGGTGGAGGAAGAGGGTTTTCCAGTCCAGTACCTTGAACACATTGCACCCACTCCAGTTCATATCCTGACCCTCAAAACTGTCTTCATAGCCTCAGCAATGTGGAGTTTCTGGTTTCATTCTGTTTTGACCTCTTTGTCAATTTCATCTCTCAACAGCTACCTTTTTACTCCTTTTCTTTCCTTCATCTCAGAATCGCCTGTATTTCCAGCTGAGTTATCCTTACATTAAGTGTTCAGTTTTTAAACAAAAATGACTGCTGGAAGGAGGACCCTCTGCCACCCCCCACCCCGCCCAGATGAGCCCTCTGGGGAAGCAGCTTTGACTATGATTACTAAGGATTAACCTCCAATTTACAGTAGATGGAGTTACTTACAGCGAGTACAGCAAGGAAAAGAGGAATAAAAGTGGATGATAACAGGGATGAATATGACATAAAGGCATGATATTTGTGTATGGAACTGCCATCATAAAACCTCTAACTTTTGTGCCATTACAATACGCTAAAAAAGCTTATTGAGTCAAGTAAGTGTGACTAACTTAGAAACAAGTATAGCCATCAAATTTTGAATATCTACTCTGCATTTGCTCTGTTTTAAGCAACAGGTATAGATTTAATCCTTGCACTATTTTTGGAAGGTAATATTTGCTAGTTTGTCATGTGTAAACTGAGGCTTGGAGGACTTTGACTCTTTCCACATTAAAACAGTGTGACCTAGCTTGAGAGGTTCAAATTCTGAAGCCCTTTCTTTTATATCACATTTTGTTTCCTCATTTTTTTTTGGCATTTCAATTCTGAATTCTATATTATAAGTGACATGTATTATAATCTAACCTCTGGCTAGGAGGGAGAGCATGGGATATGAACATGTAGATACTAATAATTATTGTTCAGCTTCTATTCCTGGAAGGATACGTTACTAATTATTTTATAATTAGAAGGAAGCGAAATTGCATATGAATTTTCAAAAGGGTCACACACATTTAGAACGTCACAGAGAAGAGGAAATAACGAGGAAGATTATTTTCAAGTGAGCTGGAAGAGAGACACACTAGAAGCCTGTGGCCTCTGAAGACAATGATTTAACAGCAACCTGCTCCTGACACTTATTTTCCTCAGCAGGGCTTGGTTTGGGGGCTGACGTCTGAAATGTCTTTCCCATCACGGAGTGAAGGTGTTGTCAGAAGTAGAGAGAAATTATAGCCTGTTACTGACTGCGGAACAGTACTGATTTGCAAATCCAGCCTGAGTGAAGTGAGGTGGAAGGGAGGACAGGCAGGGAGCCAGTTGTCTGAGTGCTAAATACAGCCGTGGAGATGAGGGCAGCGAGAGCTCCCCAGAGTTCAAATAAATAGACCCAGTGCTCACTGTGTGGTCTGCTCTCCACCCCCTAGAGGATAGCTTTGGGATTATTTGGAACATCAATATTAATAAGCATAAAACATGTATGATTGCTTATAATCTGGATGTTGGTTATTAGGAAGGCAGGCTTTAGGGACAGTCTGGCTTCCTCTTGACCAAGCCACTAACCTTGTCATACACATTCTCTACTTATTCATACTTTTCACACACAAAAGGCTACTGGAAGCCAAGCACACATTAGGGCCCCAGAGTTGCTTGGGAAGGTGACACTCGGCTTTTTTCATTCTTAGCATGGGGCCTGTTGTAGATGGGAGTGAATTACAGACCACACTGGACACAGGTCATCGAGTGTTCTGATTTTTGTTATGAATGTGTTTCATATTTCATCATGTTGTTTGAAGAGAGACCTTGCATACATACAAAGGAATAATGAAAAAGCTCACTTCAATATTGAATTATTGGAGCCTCTACTTCCTTTATTGATATGAGGATGATAGGTAAGATGACTTCATTTACCTTTGTAGCTGGAGACTGTGCATACATTTCCCAGCCACTCTGAGCCAAATAATCACACAGAAATTATATTAATTACAACACTGTTTGGCCAATGGCTCAGGCATATTTCTATCTAGCTCTTACATCTTAAATTAACCCATAATTCTTATCTATGGTTAGTTACGTGGCTTGGCACCTTTTCCCAGTGCAGCATTTTCATTTTGCTTTTTTGTGTCTGGCTTGTGACCACAGACTGAGTGTTTTCTTTCCCAGAATTCTCCTAGTCTTGTTGCCCTGCCTATACTTCCTGTCTGGTCAATCAGCATTTTATTAAACCAATACAAGTTACAAATCTTTACAGGCTACAAGAGCATGATCCTACAGCATTTCTCCCTTTTGTCTTTTTAAAACAAGAACTCTGAATCTAATCTCCTTTGTTTAGCTTTATTCCTGACCATTGTCCATAACAACTTGTAACCAACACTCTAAACAAAGACAAACATCCATAATCCATTTTTTTTAAGGGCAGAATGTGGGTATAGTTTCCTGGCTACTTCCTGCTGATTGAGGTTGATTTTAAGATTGATAATCTTATGGGGACCTAAAGAAAATTTAGGGTTATGGTCAAGTCCTAACTGAATATTATATGAGACTGGATAATCTCAGTCAGCAGTCTTGAGGCTGTCCTAGATATAGAACTTAGAGGAAACTGCATCAGAGGTCCTCTGAAACTTTGGATCATCTGGGTCATCTGTTCCCACTGGAGATTTTTCAGGGGATCTTTCTTGATCAAACCTTATTTTTCTTAACCAGAATGAATCCACAGCCTCACATTTTCTCTGCAAATAAAAGCAAAACCTCTGCTTCAAAGTAACATATTTTTTTAACTTAAATTTTGAAGTCAAAGGAATATATATATATATATATATATATATATATATATCGGATTAATCCAGCAATGTTTATAATCAAATGTATGTTCCTCAGCAGTCAAACAATTCAAAGATAACAGTATACACAATAGCATAGAGTATCCAAAGTCTTTGTGTATTTTCCATCTTTATGTGGCTTTAATATTTTTACTCTATTTTTTAATTTTTATTTGGAATTTTTGGGCTTTTAAGTCAGGGTATCTTTGTCTATCCTGGAATCCACTTTGTAGACCAGGCTGCCCTTGAACTCACAGAGATCCTCCTGTCTCTGCCTCCCCAAATGCTGGAATTAAAGTTGGATGCCACCACACCCAACTACAATCTTTCTTTTTTTAAAAGGACTTTCCTTACTCCTTTTCTTTTCTCTCCCAAGTCTACATATATTTTTAAACACACTTTAAACCATTTAGAAGTTTTTTTCATCTGAATCTATCTTTACTGTATATCTCTTCTTCTGACCACATGAATCTTTAATTTGCTAAGTGATATGGCTAGAATTAAAGACACGGCTTTGGCAGCTGTTTCTTCCCTACTCGTTGGCTTTCTCAGAGTCTAGCTTCATGGCAGAAGCACTGGCAGAAGCCAGGTTTTTACCTCACAACTCTGTTTCTAGGTCCTTTCTACCACCAAGAAGCATGCCAATGGTTCCTCATAAACGCCATTTAAGTGTTTGGTGGCAGGGCCTCTTAAAAGAGCTGAGAGTTTTTGCCACTAATGCTGAGTCAGGAAACCTTTCTTAAAGAAGCTGTGCCTTTGCTCCCCTCTAGCAAAGAGAGCCCAGGCAAACGTTCAGGTGCCATTTGTAGCTGCAGACTGCGGTTATGTTTCTTGGTCACTCTGACCCACATGATCATACAGAAACTATATTAATTACAACACTGTTTGACAATGCTTGTATCATGATATTTTTATATGTTCCTGTCATTAGCCTTATGCTTATCTATCTATCTATCTATCTATCTATCTATCTATCTATCTATCTACCATCTTTAACTGTAGATTCCACATTTGGGAGATAGCACAAAATAGTTGACTTTCTGAGTCTGGCTTAGTTCACTAATGATCTTTACTTCCATCTATTTTCTGCAAATGACATCATTCCAGGGTTTTATTGAAGAATACTGTGTATGGTGTACACAGTCCATATGTTCCTTGAGTTTTAGTAATATTTATTTATGTTTTTATCATGAAAGCAGATGTGTGTGAAATAGAAATGCTTGTGAAAGGTGAGTTCCAACTTGACGGCTGCATAAAATAGAAACCGAGAAAAGAAACCTTTTAGCAAGTCTGTTTTATACTATGCAAACTCACATTTTAAGCAGATTTGTTGCCTATAAGATTAAGACTTTTACACAAGGAATTGTCTTGCAAAATAGTGAAAAAAGTATGTCATTCTGTAGCTCTGGAGCCTGTAGCTATAGTATGATTGTATGTATTCAGTGTTGGGTACCCTTTACACAGGAGGCAGCCTAAGGTGGTCACTATCATGCTTTCCACAAGGTTCTTGTTCTAGTTATGGTACTTGTCAGTTCTTGTGCTTATTTTCCCCTGATGCAAGGTGACGTCAATGATAAACAAGTCATTTGTCTCTCCAACGACACTTCTCTGCCACATGTGACTGACCTGTAGTCTGTTTTAAAATTCTTGTGGGATCATCCTGTTTTTTTTTTTTTTTTTTGCTATCATTTATTATTGGAAAAAGAGAATTGAATTTTAGCACCAATTCAATAGAATCAGGAAGTTTAAACTGGCGTCATGTCACAAAGTCCAAATGATCTCATTGTTTTACGTCATCCATTTGTTTCTCTGTTCTCAACATGGAAAATCAAGAGCCGAACGCTTCCAGTTCTCCCTTGGAGCTGTCTGGGTTCTTTCACTTCCGGGATAAATGCTGAGTAAAGAAAATGGAATATATGTGTATACAAATGTGTCTTGTGAGTTACATGGTGTTACTGTCATTGATACTACAGCTCCTGAACGACAGAGTTGTCTTAGAACAAACACTTTCTGTACACAGGCCTGACTTTGTTGCGAGTCTTAGGTGCTTTGTGTAAGTGCAGAGATTTGTGTTCATGGGAAACGATGTGAAGAAAGGATGCACCCTTTTTTCAATTTATTTATTTTTATTTTTTATGCATTTGTGTTTTGCTTACATGTATGTCTGTGTGAGGCTGTTAGATGTGGGATTTATAGATGGTAGGGTGCTGGGAATTGGACCTGGGTCCTCTGGAAAAGCAGTGAGTCATCTCTCCAGACCCAAAAGCATGCATCTTAAATGATACCACAAAAGCATCTTGGAAGCCAGGCAGGGGTGGAGCACGCCTTTAATCCCAGCACTCGGGAGGCAGAGGCAGGCGGATCTCTGTGAGTTTGAGGCCAGCCTGGTCTACAAGAGCTAGTTCCAGGACAGGAACCAAAAGCTACGGAGAAACCCTGTCTCGAAAATTTAAAAAAAAAAAAAAAAGCATCTTGGATATATACCAAGTCCTTATTTGGTTATAGTAAAAGGTTTTCTTTTTCTTACAGGTCAAAATAAATAATGATTTTGACTATGAGTTTTACAACAGTAGCTGGGCTTATGTAAAACATGAGTCCAGAGAATCTGAATCATCCTCTTCAGGCAAATTCATAATTTTCTCTTACTCATCTGATGACCGGAATCATAATTCAGGGGACAACAACAACTACATGAAAAAGGTTAGTAGGAAACATTAACCATTTTTTTTTGTTTTTACCAAGTACTGAGTGTTATTGGCATTAACAAAGGTGTATTTAGCAAACGTACTAATTTTCTGTTATATATATATATATATATATTGGTTTTTCGAGACAGGGTTTCACTGTGGCTTTAGAGCCTGTCCTGGAACTAGCTCTGTAGACCAGGCTGGTCTCGAACTCACAGAGATCCGCCTGCCTCTGCCTCCCGAGTGCTGGGATTAAAGGCGTGCGCCACCATCACCCAGCTTTTCTGTTTTATATTAAGGCAAAATGACTCCTCTAACAGACAATGCATTCTTTAGAGGTACATTGTTTTGTTATTTGATAATATATTTATCTTTTTTCTTATCAAATATTTATTATTATTATTAAAGACAGAGTCTTGTGTATAGATTACTTTGGACACTTTCTTCAAAACTAGTTTAGCAGGCGTAATGAAGTCAGTTCCCTTTTTCTAGTTGAGCATTGCTCAGATGTTATCCTTATTTGGGCTCCAGAATTCTTCAGGTTTCTTCATGAAGGTGAGCTCAGCAGAAACCTCATTATGTCTTAAGAAAAATAGGACTAGGTGACAGGAATGGACATCTGATTAAGATGATGGGTAGGCAAATATTTATCGTATGATTTTAGCTTCTACCTAAAACTCCTTTTGCTCTTTCTTTCCCCCCAGAGCTATCAATTGTTGGTTGTTAAGAACAGTGTTGAAGTGGCCCAGTTCATTAATAATAATCCTGAATTTTTACAACTTGCTGAGCCATTCTGGAAGGAGCTCTCCCATCTTCCCACTCTGTACGACTACAGTGCCTACCGACAGCTAATTGACCAATACGGGACACATTATCTTCAGTCCGGGTCCTTAGGAGGAGAATACAGAGTTCTCTTTTATCTGGACTCAGGAAATGTCAAGCACAGCGGTATGGTATTAAAAGTGTTATCTGAAAGCATCTGAAGAGTCTAAATGGGAGAAGATATACTTACACTTTTCAGCTGTGGAATTCGATAAACTACAGAGGAGTCCAAAATTGCAGGAATCTATTATACCCTACTTAAATTCTCACATGATTTAAGAAATGTCTGCCTACTCTTTTGAATAATATCAAGTTAAACCATTACCATTATCAGCTGTCTCTAGAGAGTGTTAGATTTTTTATCATACTTGACTGTCTTTCCCATTTCTCGGGTTAAAAAAAAGTACTTCTATTTTAAACAGATGTCTAAGTTAGCTTCCACATAACTTGTTCAGTCTGTTTGCTGATAGATCTTATGACCAGCTGCTGGGGTGGCATCTCCCACAGTGGACTGGCCCCTCCTGTATCAATTATTCTTTAAAAAATGCCCCAAAGACAGATCAGTATGATGGAGACAATTCCTCAGTCAAGGTTCCTTCTCCCCAGGTAACTCTAGTTTGTGCTTAGCTGGTGAGAACTAAATCACATTGATACCTAGAATTCTCACTTTCATCTCCTGAGGTGGGTACCATGATCCCCACCACCACTACCCACACACTAAAAACCAGAGGTGTTATGATGAGACTCTCTGAGTTCACATAAATGGCCGGGAAAGGGTTTGAAGTCAGAATAAACTGGTATCATAACCAACCTAGCTTTCCCTCTGTGCTGCTACAGGTGATGGATTTTTGTTAGAAAATGAACATGCCACTACACTTTTTCTTGCTTTGGGGATTCCAGCTTGAAATGATGGCCCTCACCATCTGCTCAGATGAGGGGCACTTTCCCTGTCCCATCTCTCCAGAGAATTTTCTGTCTGCCTAAGTAATGTTTCATGTCAAACCTTCTCTTTCACCTTGGGCAATTGCCCACAATTCCTTCATTGCAACTCATCTCTTCAAGGTCTTCCACTTCAGTAAAGATTCTGTTCAGAACTTGAAGATGAATAAAAATTCTTTTATGGGATTTAAGAAGAGCTTGTAGTTTTTCCTTATGGGGTAATCATAATCTTTTCCTTGCTTCCATGAACCTTTTCAGTTTCCTACAAGTTAAATTTAAATAGAATTTGAACTTCTCTTGTTTTATAAGTTGAAAATGAATTCGCAAATATTGTTTAGTTTTGTTTTTTAGCATTATTTCTTTGAAAGATTAATCTTGTAAATGACTTGATGTAAACTTAGTTTTACTGCTAAATCCAAAATTTTGTGGCATTTACATGTAGGTTGCAACTACATTGAGATTCCACCCTACTCCTGCAAGCAATCTTTAAGAAAACAATAAGGGCTATTGAGGTTACAGAGAAAAACAACCTTGTATAGTGATGACAGGGCTATCAATTTGTCCAACTTCTGTGGAATCAGCATTGAAATATTGAAAATAGGCCTACCATATGATCCAATCATACCACTCCTGGATATCTAAGCAAAGGACTGTTAGCATACTGCAGTATGTCATTGCACTAATGGCAACATCAATTATACTCATAAGAACTAAACTATGAGATCAGCATAGATGTCCATCAAGAGATAAACAGATTATTGGCAAGTCAGAGCCTTCTGGGTTTAGCGCCTCAGCTCAACAATTAAGTAGAGTCTCTTGTTCAGTCTTGATTCTCTTGGCATTGACTACATGTTCCACCAGGGTGTGTAGATATTCTGTTTTCTTTAGTCTTGTACCCCTGGCCATATTGGCTACAAAGGAGGGCTATCTTGCTCCTAATTCCTTTCACTAGGAACCACAGATACCAAGTGAGTAGGGCTAGGAGTTTAGGAATTAGTTTGGATAGGGTCAAAATTCACCTTTTAGAATCTCCAGCAAGTGAGTAGGAAGCCCTCACATGCCTGTGTTTATCTATTTGTTTTATTTCTAAGAAACTGACTGTGAGTATGAAATGCAGCTCTGTGAAGTTTCAATTTCTGCTTCCTCTATGCATTTATATGAAAGTTATTTGGGATTTCTTCCCACCCCCACCCATCAGCCAACGCTAATAGGAGGAAAAGAACAAAACCCAAGCATCCTCTTTTCTGAACTTTGCCCTTGGAGAGCACTTGAAACTGTACGTATTTTGTTACTCTTCAGGAAACTGCCACAGAGAGCTGGAAACCACTCCTTTTTATTATGCAGAAAGTTGTTTATCCCATCGTCATCTATAATCATGCATAATTGGGAAAATCACAATTAATATCCATTAAAATGGAATTAGTTTAGTATTTTATAGAACATTCCTTTACTCCCACAAGATGGTGGAGCTCAGAGTGACTACAGTTGTTTTCTAAAGAGTTTCTATTATAATTTTATTTATTTTTTTTCATGTTACATAACAGCCCCAGTTCCCCCTCCCTCCCCTTCTTCCGTCCCCACCTACCCTCATTCCACAGAGCAGCTAGGTATAAAGGACCCTAAGAGGGACACATATGGCGGGTCCCAGGAAAGAGAAATAGTTAAGATTTCTAGGGTAAACTGGGGAGGGGGTAGAAGGGTAAGATGGGTAATGGGAACATGAGGGCTTGAAATGGCCGAGTTGAGAAAGGGATGAAGAGGGGGGAGCAATGAAAGAGATATCTTGATTGAGGGAGCCATTATGGGGCTAGGGAGAAACCTGGAACTAGGGAAATTCCCAGGAATCTAGAAGGATGACCCCAGATAAGAGTCCTAGCAGTAGTGGGCAGGGTGCCTGAACTTGTCTTCCCCTATAATCAGATTGATGACTACCCTAATTCATCAATGGAAACCACTTCTAAATCCCACTCTCACCCCTGGCTATATCCCAAAGAACTTCTTTAATGAACATAGAAACTAAATCTTGGCTTTTGCCTTTCTTCCCAGATGCTGCGTCAGACCAGAGGAAGACATGTTCTTCTTTGGCTCTTAAGCTTTATTTTGTGCGTTCATCATATGAGAGATGCAAGGAACTGGATGATGCTTTCAAATCAGCTTCAGGTAAATGATAGAGTTCAATTTTCATTACTAGCTTGGCCTTGATTGTCTTATAATTAATTAAGTGTTGATTTCCAAGGCTTTTTAATCATTAGCAGGCATTCTGCTTCAAAAATTTATTTGATTATTTTTATTTTTTTATTATTCTACTATTTTTGAGATAGGTTCTCACTATGTTACTAATCTTCACTTGAATCTCTGGGTTCATATTATTCTTCTGTCACAAGGAAATTTGGGGACCCCCATATTGGGCACTGTGTAGTACCAGGAAAATTAGGGCCTCTTTAGAGTCCTAGTATTGTTGATTAAATAATTTAAAAATGAATTGACTAGAGAGTTTGTGGACTCGCAAGAACATGAGATGTATATTGTGAAATATTTATTTACACTGTAAAGATGTTTCTCTGCCTAAGACACCTTCTGATTTTGATTTAATAAAGAGATGAATGAATGGCCAATATCTAGGCAAGAACAGGTTAGGCAGGACTTCCAGGGACAGAGAGGATTCTGGGAAGAAGAGAGGCAGAGGAAGCAGGGTATGTATGGAGATGAGATAATGAACCACATGTTAGAATGTAGACTTAAAAATATGGGTTAATTTAAGTTATAAAAAGTAGTTAGGAAAAAGCCTACGCTAAGGCCAAGTTTTCATAACTAATAAGTCTCTGGATCATTATTTGCAGGTTGGGGCCCCAAAGCTAATCCAAGAAGAAAGCTTGCTGTAGATGTAAAGGCATGGATTTGGGTTCTTGTTCCTGCACTTGCCATGCTTTCTTGGGGAGGGGGAGTGATTTAGCCAGAGCAGAGGGTTTATGGGGTCTGGAGACAGAGCACACAAGCAGAAAAACTGCACTGATTTTGTAGAAGCTGCTCATCCTAATCTGCTTTGTCAGTAAGGCAGTGATTCCCAATCTTTCATGCTTACAAGTGTCACTTGGGGAAGGAGAGAAAATGTAGATTCCTGAGGCATTTTTCGTCAGATATTCTCTCACTCTCTCTTTTTAAAATAATGATTATTTATTTTAATGTTTTGCATTTGCGTTTGGCCTGCATGGATGTGTGTGAGGGTGTAAAATCTTGGCGTCATGGACAGCTGTGAGCTGTCATGTGGGTGCTGGGAATTGATACTAGGTCCTCTGGAAGAGCAGTCAGTGCTCTTAACCACGAGACATCTCTCAACCTCCTTGGATATTCTTATAGGTCTTGCTTGAGCTCAGAAATCTCCAGACACCCCAGCTGGTGGTGACTCATTAACTCATGGCTTGGACTTGTGAGATATTACATGAAAAAGGCTACTATTTGCATATCAAACCCAGAATTAACAATGAAAATGAGGAGGCACTCAGATAATTCATTAAAAATACCAGGTTTTCATAATTTCTCATTATAAAAGTACAGTGTGTTCATTTGAAAAAAAATTGCAAAATTTGGACAGTTACAAGAAAGGAAATGGAAATCACTCAAAATGTGATCTGTAAGATTAGAAATGTCTGGTTGTGACCTTTGTAAGAGCCAATGATAAGTGGAGATAAAAATATGTCTGAAATTATGAGGCACATAAATGGAAAATAGGAATTCAATTAGCATTCAAACTTTTCAGAGTACTTCTCATATTTTAGGTAATGTCTTCCTGTTAAGGAACAGCTTTTAAAAATTGTTAATATGCTATATGTAGGGCTATTGTTTTTTTCTCCAATATTTTATCACAAAGAATTTCAAATACAGAAAATGTAGGGGACATAGTAGTTGTTTCTATACCGATTACCTATACATAATAATTTTATTTGACCTCTTGTCACACATATACATAAATGTTTATAATATTGACAGGTTATTTAACAACATCAATAATCATGTGTTTAAAAAGCTTATGTGAGTTATGGAATTATTTGAAAGTAAGTTTCATCTTCATGATACTTCATCCTTTAATATACGTATGCTTCTTCTAATGATGTTCTTCTGCAAAGCCTGCATGATATTCTTATTGAAATAAGGTATTTAAAACTAATTTTATAATATCCTTTATCTCCGTTCATAGATGGTTTCTTCTTTTTCTTCTCCATCATCATTTAGATAGAGTCTCATGTGTCCCAGGTAGACAGTCAACTTTTTCTGTAGTAGAGGGTGACTTTGAACACCCAATCCCATCTTCCTCGTGAATGAATGCTGAGATTATAGGCCTGGGCTCGCTCCTACAACTAGTTTTATGTACTGCAGGTGTGAGCTCAGGGTTTTCCAAAGGTTAGCAAGTGCTGTACCAGTTAAATTATAGCCCCAGCCGTGTGCTTTTCAATCTTATTTTTTCTGTTCATTGAGAGTCACAGCAGAACAAGAGGAAAATATAAAGATGTGCTGTATACTTCCTGCCCCCAGACTTCACACACTAGCCACATCTTCTGCTACAGTGGAGCGATTGTTAAAACAATGAATCTCATCGACTTACTGGCTTTTCAGATGACACCAATCGACATTAGGGTTTGCTCTTGGTATTGTGTATTTTATGTCTCTTCTCAAGGATGTCTCGATGGATAATAATGACTGCAGTGTTGTCCAGAATGTTTAGCTTTTCTGAAACTCTTCTGTGTGTTCTGCCTGTCCATCCGGTTTGTTGTCTTTTGCTCTTCTCAAGATGCCACACAGTTTGATGGAGTTGTTTTGAAAACACTTGACAGAGTTTGCACTTAACCTTGTTGATTTTGCTTGATTTGCCTATGCTGACTTGTTTCCTCCTGTGTAGGAGGCAAGGGCAGGAAGCTTAAAGGAAAACCCATTGTCAGAGGCGGAAGTCCTGGCTTTGTTTCTGACCTTAGCTACCTGGACCTGGATAATCCTGCCGGAAACAAAGAGAGGTACTCTTCCTGGGCCGAATCTGTAACCAGTCTTCCTGAAATCATAAAACAAAAGGTATGTGATGCTCTGCTTGAAGCAGGGAGGGGAGCAGTTGTGTTTATTTGTGTTGGGAAAATGAGATTACATCAAGGTGATTAAACAGAATTGGCTGCAATTAGCATTTCTGCATCTCAATTAGGCTTTATATAGAAAATGAATGCACACATGATAATAAGAAGCAGGGGATGTGGTTTGTTCACAGATCAGCTACGTAAAGCTCAAATGTCCTGTAAACCCCAAGGCAAATTAGTGAGGGAATTCGTGTTTTAATTTTTGCCTTAAATATGATTATATTTTCTTTTAAAATTACTTTCTTTGATTTATTATCAGTGTATGTACATGATGTATGTGTCTTAGTTAGGGTTTCTTTTGCTGTGAAGAGACACCATTACCAAAGCAACTCTTATAAAGGAAAACATTTAATGGGGAGGCTTACATTTTCAGAGGTTTAGTCCATTATCATGATGGTGGGACATGGCGGTGTACAGGCAGACATGGTGTTGGAACATCAGTGCATTTATTAATAATTTAACGTGCATGAAACCTTGCATTTATTGTTATCAATGCCCCCCCCCCCCTTTTTTCAAGACAGGATTTCTCTGTAGCTTTGGAGCGTGTCCTGGAACTAGCTCTTGTAGACCAGGTTGGCCTCGAACTCACAGAGATCCACCTGCCTCTGCCTCCCGAGTTCCAGGATTAAAGGCATGTGCTGCCACAACCCCGGCTAATGCCCTTTTTTTAAAATCAGCATCATTGCTAACTTTGAGTGTTGGAGACCTAACCCCATATTCCACTATGTTTTTCGGTCTTCACTGTTTACGTTTGCATAACTCAATAGGGTTGGGGGTTTGGGGAGGTTATTTTTTGTTTTGTTGTTGTTTGGAATACATATAATGTGTTATAAAATAAAAATCACTTTTATGGTAAAAAACACCCTCAGCTCTGCCTGGCATTAGGTGTTATTGTTATTTGCGTGACTTCAGAGCCCATGAACCATGGCACAGGAAAAGAAGTAATCCAACTGACAGATGTAACAACAAGAAGTCTATATGCCTTCCTCTGGGGAAATCTGTAACCCCTCTGGATTAGAAACCAAAGAAAATATGATCAAGGGGCTGGCAAGATGACTTGGTGGATAAAGGTACTTGGCCAACAAACCTAATGACCTGAGTTCAGTCCTCACAACCCATGCAAAGGTGGAAGAACTGACTCCACGAAGTTGTCTGTGGGTCTCCCCAAGCTTATGGTGGCATGTGTGAGTCCACACACATAACTGCAGTGGTTTGAAAAAATGCCCCCCAAAGAGAGAGGCACTATTATATTAGGAGGTGTGGCTTTGTTGGATGAAATGTATCACTATGGAGGTGGACTTTGAGGTCTCATATAAGCTCAAGATACTAGCCCATCAGGCATCCCTAACATACTCTGCCTGTTTACCTTAAATGAGGACATTTCCAGGAAAGGTCTCAGAGAGTCCTACCTTTCAGTATTTGGAACAGGCCATTTTCACGGTTCCATTCTTTCTTTATCAATGAAAGTCTTGAGAGAAAAGTAGGCTTTCTTTTGCAGCTTCAACTACATTCTTTTCTACAAGGCACATAAAACGTCGCAGGTGAGCCAGCTTCCTGTTGGGCAGGAAAGGAACAGGAATGAACAGACACCATCCAGCTTTATGATCACTGAAGGCCCTTGCTCGGGAAGAGTTTGGTGGTCACTCCTCCTTCCACTCAAGCCCTTGGTGACATTATTGTGGCAATCTGAGTGTAGCCATCACAACGGGGTGTAGGGAATTTTAGCAGTGCCTTCTTGTTCCTGGGAAAGCATGTTTTCGCATAAGCCTTGCTGTTAAAGCTTAGCCACCCCATCTTTGACTTCAAAGTTGCTTTTCTTCTGAAAACAAAACAAAACAAAACAAAAAAAAAAAACAAACCAAACACAAAGTAATAAAGTCTCCCTGCTTTACATTTCTTCAGCAGAGGGCTTCGGTCTTCAGGAAAGAGATATTACATCTCTAAGTCCAGGAAATTTAATCCTATGTGTAATTGAAATCACTTACTTGCTGTAATTCAAACCCAATTTCTTTTCTTCTGTGCTCTATGGAGGCGATAAAGCATTGTCTTTAAAAAAGTCTTCCATTAACTAGACAATGGATGTTCTTTGGCTTTTGTTTTTTACTTTAATGCATGCTCAAGATGTAAGCAATATTTTCCCCCTATCTGTTCTTAATTTTCCTAGGTTTGTGGAGATTTTGTTGCAAGGACAGCGAGTTCCCCCCACCCCCCTTTCTTTTAAGAAAAAAACAACTTTAAACAAGAAGCAGTTGTACAGGGCACACACTCATCAGTCCTTTCAGTTCCCTTAGTTTCACAGTCTGAAGACATTTCACAGAAAATCAGGAAATAGGCAATTCACAAGTTTCATTTTATCATTAACTGTTATTGTTAATTCCATGTTCAGCCTTGTTTGTAAACCAAACTCTGTCACAGTGAGTTGGAGTGATGGCCCATCAGCTAGGAGCACTTGCTGCTCTTCTGGGGGACCCCACTTTGGTTCCTGTCACTCATGTTGGAAGGCTCACAACTGCCTGTAATTAGTGACATTCTCTTCTTGCTTCTGCGGGCACCTGCATACATATACCATTCTTTCACACACACACACACACACATACACACACACACACACAGAGATGGAGAGAGTGAGAGAGCATTTTCATGCTTTATCATAGGTACATATGAACAGAAAGAAGCAGCCTATGTAGGATTTGGTTCTTTCTTCCTTTGGGGACCATACTGGAAATCTTGAGACATTTGAACTACTGGAGCAGCTATAGCAAAAGCAAGAGTGGCTTTTCCTTTTGTTCCAATGGGATTGTGAATACATATCATAAGAAACCCAGTCTCACTGAAGTCTGAGCACTGATTGAGGTCTTCTCTTTGTAGCTGACACCATTGTATGAGCTGGTCAAGGAGGTGCCCTGTGCTGCTGTGAAAAGACTGTACCTGAAGCGGGCTCTTGAGGAGTACCTGGATGAATTCGACCCTTGCCATTGCCAGCCTTGTCAGAATGGGGGCCTCGCTATTGTCGTGGGGACACAATGTCAGTGTCACTGCAAACCGTACACATTTGGTATAGCTTGTGAGCAAGGCGTCCTTGTTGGCAATCAAGCAGGTCAGTGGGATGGGTTTTCACTCATCAAGAGGGATACACGGCAAAGGGAACGCCTCGGCCCTTGACATGCACTGCTTGGTGTTTGCAGACGTGAAGTTGCGCTTGCACTTAGATTCCATTGGTTTTCCATCTCCACAGTATAGCTTTTAAGGTTAAGTCCTTTGCTCTCTCTTCTTACTTGTCTGAATTCAAAACACCATTCTGGTTTGACTCCTCATTCTTGAATTCTCTGTAGAATAGAATTATGTTTAAATATCACCCAGCTTCTCATAATCGTCTCACAAGGCTTTGCTTTACAACAGCTCTTGTGTCGCCTGCCTAGCCTTTCTGACAACAAGCTCTTTGGACCATCCCTACAATTTTGTATTGTGTACCATTAGTCAATATTTTTCAATAGGCAGGTGGGTTTTCAATTATCTATTCAAATGGAAGCATCCTTTGCCAGTAGGAATTGGAATTTAAAGTGGAAATGGTAATGTCTTCCCCCCTTCACTTTGGTCATTGTCTGGAGAAGCAAAGACGCAATACAATGTACGTGAATGTACTTTGACACTCTCAAAATATTTAGCACACTTAAGGTATTGCAAGATGTTCCCTATAGCAGGCTGGATATGGATACTTCACGTCAGAGGGGAGAGCCTTTCTGGCTGTTGTAAAACATTCTAGAGAACACTTGGAAGTACTTGGAGAATAACAAAGGAACAAGAAGTTTGAACGACTTGTCCAGTCCATAAACTAATAAAATACCATCGCTGGATTCCCATCCAGCCACTTCCAAGCTTACAATATACCTGTTTTAAATCTCTCACAAGGCCATTCATTATCCCTGTCCCCCAGTAAACACATAAGCAGCAAGTCCAGCGTTAAGCTCTGAAGTCTTGCTCTGCAGATATCAAGAGGCTCTTTCTTACTTTCTAGGAGGGGTTGATGGAGGTTGGAGTTGTTGGTCCTCTTGGGGCCCCTGCATTCAAGGGAAGAAATCAAGGAGTCGAGAATGCAATAATCCCCGTCCCAGTGCAGGTGGAAAGGCCTGTATTGGAGAAACAACTGAAAGCCGGCAATGTGAAGACCAGGACTTGGAACACTTGCGGTAATGGAGACCAAACTTCTTGGCTGTTACTTTGTGAATATATTCTGTGCAGTGAGCATGAGGCTGATGATAGCTGCCCATAGATGACCAGCAGGGGAGTGGTGAGTTTTACCACTGTTTGCTTTGCCCCTTAGCACTGAAGGCTGGTCATGGCCACTATCACTGACTGTGAGCTTCAGGTGTTTCAGGCACCAGGGATATACAAGGCTCGTAATTGAGAGTGGGCTGGTGGCTTTGCCTCCTTCTTGCTGTATAGCCCTGAGCAAGTCACTCGACCGACCCTTAAAGTCAGAATAATAGTTGTAAGGTAAACCGATAATACGATATAAGCACTAAATGAGATCCACGTAAAAGTGACTGACACAGGCTTGTGGAAAACTCCAATAAACGTGTAGATGGTCAGGTACAGCACTACCTCCTATTTTCTTGATCTCTGGCACAAGCATAAAGTCAGACACTTTAGACGGATGATATTTTGCCTGACTGGTCTAGTGGTGCTCTGACTCTAACTTTACATTGGCGAGGATCATGCAGAAGCTCTCTCAGCTTTCTTGACTGAGGCGAACCTCTATGCCAGACTTATTTTAAAGCATTTATCCACTTAATCGAGCCTGGGCTGTCCTCAGACTCGCCACGTGAATGAGGATGGTCTTGAACTCCTGATCTTGCCAAGTGTTGGGATTATGGTTTGCGTCATCAGGACCATGGTTTTTGTTTTCTTTGTTTTTGTTTTCTGTTGCAGAATTATTTTATTTTTCTAAGCATGGAGGCAATTTTATTAGATTTTAAAAGAAACACTCCTATGGCGAGCGAGCTATAAATCTCATCAACTTCCCAGAGGAGAAAAATGGAAGAGTAAAGAGGGGAGGAAAGAAGGGGGGAAGGGAGGAAGAGAGGGAGGGAGAAAGAGAGGGAGAAAAGAAAGAAGGAGGGGGAAAAGGAAGGAAGAAAGCCATGCTATTTAAACTAACATGGAGGTCAGACATGTGACACACTAGCAGTCATGTGATGGGGAGGGGAGCTTTAGGGAACAAAGGAAAAAGTGTCACACTCAGGGAAATCCAAAGCTGAGCAGAGACAGACAGACAAGGAAAAGCTATATTTCCCCGAGTAGTTAATATGTGAAGCTGCATGGTGGCCCTCTGTAAGAGACCGTGCTAGGGAGTGCTCAGCGAAGGCAAAGTATAGGATCTCAATAAAGGGATAATTATTCTGCCTAACAGAAATATTATTCTGTCTAAAGGAAGCATAGCTTAAGGTGAGCCTGCCCACTTAGGGGCCAAGTGATTGCTCTGACTTCACTAAAATTTTCGGTCTCCCCAGAGACTCTATTCTTTTGACCAGAAGACCTTTTTTTTTTTCTCTTTTAAAATTATTTTCCTATTTTTAATTTTGTATATGTATATGCGAGTGCCTATACCCAAGAAGGTTAGAGGTTAAGGATTCCCCTGGAGCTGTTATAAGCCCTCTGACTTGGAGGCTGGGAACAGCACTCTGGTCCTCTACAAGAGCAGTAAGTCTCCTCAACCACTGGGCTATCTCTCCAACCCCAGAGGAGTTTCCTCTACTGGGACTTTATTGTTGTAAAGTGGTAACCCTAAAATCATTTAGGAGCCAGACCATGGATCACAGCCCCCAGTGCTTCTGGAATCCATGGTACATGGCAAAGATGAGTTGGTCAAAGAGATACAAAGTAATTTTTAGCTTTTAGCCACAAAAGAAACAGGCTCCTTTTCTTTTGGGTCTTTTGAGTCAATTTTTATCTCCTCATCATTTCCACCCTGAAGAAAAAATGCTAATTGCCATTTTGGAATTGGAGTAATGACTGATCTCATTTTAGACAGCTGTATGGGGGTATCGTGTGTGGCATGTGGGGTACTTTTCCAGCAGACCTATCTGAAAGACTCCCGAAGTGCATTTGTTGGTCCATTTGTGCCACATTCCAAAACTCTACAAAAGATTTCAGTAAGGTAATTTGTAGGCCATGTGAGTTAAAGAAAGAAACAAGGATCTTGGGTGTGTAATAGATGAAGGCATAGGCTGCCTTGACCTTCGGTCTTTCATGCCTTGTAAAATGACAATAACCAGTGTCGGTGGGGAAGGACATGTGGGTTATTGTGAGAATGCACTGTACCTCCAAGAGGATGAGTGTGGGAAGCAGGTCTCTGCTTTTTACACAGAACTAAGTCTACCAAATGGAGGAATAACAAACCTTTATATACAAAGCCAGAGAGAGTGGGGAATGTTTTAAAGGAGACATGGAAGTGATCTCTGCCTCCTGTTTTTCTTCCCTCTTCCTCCCCCTCCTCCCCCTCCTCCCCCTCCTCCTCCTCCTCCTCCTCCTCTTCCTCTTCCTCTTCCTCTTCCTCTTCTTCTTCTTCTTCTTCTTCTTCTTCTTCTTCTTCTTCTTCTTCTTTCTTTTTCTTCTTCCTTTTCTTCTTCTTCTTGCTGTAATGAGGGAATGTGTCCTCCTGATTGGTAGATAGAGGAAAATTTTGATTATTACTTCACATTTCTGGTTTCCTTGGGGTGTTGCAAAAGATGAAAAATTTGGCTGGGAAGGAAGTGCCACAGCCTGCTTGGGTTCCTCTCACTCAGATTTTGCTCGCTGGAGAGGACTGGTAGTAAAATGAGCACAGAGGCACCATGGACAATCACTGTTTAGTGATGATGTCTCCATTATCATTACAATTATAAGCTTCTGCTGGAATGATCACAGTGATGGTAAATTTTCAGGAATACTGTGGTGATGTGGCATTAAAGATCTCTGCTCCTTTTTAGACTTGCTATTCTTTCATCAAGTAGATAGAATTAATTTTGTGATCAAAGAATTTCAGAACCCAACAGCAGGAGACAGCAATATCTGAAAGAGATAAACTCTAGAAATCATATAATGTAGATGCATTACCCAAAGACTTTCATCTTTCTTCCTGCTTGCTTCTCATACTACTGATCCTGTAGATGCTTAAATCGCTGTCTTTTGCTAGATTGAATTTATACTCAAGGTATTTAAAAAATATAATGTGCTCACATATTTGGTTCTGAGAATGACCAAAATATTTATCCACAGTCTTGTACTTTCTACTTGCATATGTTCAGATATAAATGAAAAATATAGTATAATATAATATACCATCTAAATTGTGGAAATCAATCACATTGATTGCCATTTGTTTCTGTTTTTTTTTTTTCTTCCAGATTACTTGAACCACATTGCTTTCCTTTGTCTTTGGTTCCCAAAGGATTCTGCCCATCACCTCCTGCCTTAAAAGATGGATTTGTTCAAGTTGGTTATGAAAAGATATCTTTTTCCTTTATAAATATTACTGCTTTTGTTTCTTGGCTATCATCTATCTCCTTCTCCCCGGTGAAATAGTGGTAAAATATTTTATAGGTGCTTTAACTTCAGTAGTGGAGGACTTTATTTGTGACATTTCTTCTTTGTCTCAAGGTGATTCAAATTTTGTAGACGGTAACATTCCTTCTATGGTCTGGGATGCCACTACTGCCCCCTGATGAATGGGAGCTACCATCATGCCGGAGAGCTAGTCAACATTGCCAATGTTATTAAGTGTGAATGTACACACAAATTCTTAAGACTAAAGAATCTTCTTTATTCTTTTCATTGAAAAAGGCTTATCTTAAAAAGTTTCATCATGAAGTCTTTTATTTATATTTTTAACCACTGTCTGATGGATGGAGGCTATTGTACTTTTACCAAATTTTATTGTCATGAAGGACACTGGTCATCTCTCATTGGGTTGTTCTAGTAACGTCACTTGGCATTGTGATGGTCTTAATTAGTTCTGCTCCAAGTTTTTCTTACAATTGAGTTTGGAGTCCAAATTCAATGAGATCTCTTCGTGGCTCACACAATAGATAGGCTTCATGAGGATGCCTTCAATGCTGCCCACTTTATCTCCTTCAGGGGACATTTTGATTCTTAAATTCTAGGCTCTTAAGCTTACAATAAAGAGAGTTTGCTTAAATTTCCACAAATGTATATATTGTTGAGAAAATGAGGAGGCAGAGGAAGAAGGAGATGAGGTAGAGAGTGGTAGAATGTTCTACACACTCACCATGATCTATGTTTAGAGCAATATATTGCAAACTCATGCATCTTAGCAACCTGTTAAGCTCTTTTGCTTTTTTTTTAGGAGCCAACATTTTTAAATACTGTTTTAGAATGTCCACATAGGTCACTGAGGGCCTCCGAATAGACATTGCTGCTTGATCCCATCCTCCAACCCTTTCTGACTCAGTAGGTTGCAGGTGGAGCCTGGAAATCTTCTTTTCTGGTTTCTGAAAGTGGTTTCTGCATAGAAATGTTTGGATGGTGTTGAGTGAAACCTCCTCATCATGAAGTCCCTCTTGCAAAGTAGCAGAAGGCCTCGGGGCTACACTAAAAAAACTGACACGTACCTTCTCTATTGTTTCCTTTAGCTTCTAGGAAGGAGGCAGACTAAGTCTGGAGTATAATGAGGCACCAGAAAATTGGGATTTCCCCAGGGTGGGGAGAACCAGAGAGTGAGGAAGGAAGCAAGAACCCCAAATGTGGGTCATTATCCTTTCTCAGGCTGGGATTTGAAATTCCTTCCTTTATTATGACAATTTGTCTCCCAACATTATAGGCTAATAACATATGTAATCCATTCATAGCAGCGTTTCCATAACTACAGTGAAGAGTGGGAGGAGATCAACAGCATGGTTTTTATTTTAAGTAATCAGTGAGCTAGGTGTGGCAGCACATGGTGGTAATCCCAGCACTTGGGAGTTAGAAGGGTAAGGTTCTGAGCTTGAGGCCAGCTAGGGCTCCTTAGCAAATTTCAGGTTAGCCTGAGAGGCACAGTGAGACCCTATCTCAAAAAGCAAAGCAAACAACGAGCTGGTAAAATGTCATCAATGAGAACGACTTTGATGATGATATTGAGAAGATGGGAATATTTTTGTTATGCTGACATTTTATTAGGTAGCGTTGTCAATGAACAGAATATGCATCCTTCAGATGAAGAATTGATGGGGAAAAAAAGCTGCCTCCAAAATCTGATGGCAAACTGCTTTTTACTGCAAGTGTAAGGGAAGGAAATCACTATAATGGTGTCCACTAAAGTGATTTTAGTCAAATGCTCAGTGCAGCACTTGATATTTGGGGAACAGTCTATATGTCTGCTGTATGTTGGCATTTATGGCTTTATTTCAATCAATGGTGGTACTAGTGTTGTTGAATAGACCCTTACAGGGTAAAATGCTTTATATTGGTTTTCTAAATCAATTGCTTGGAAGTAGGTTCACCAATGCTTAAAGTTCATTATGGTTTGTAGGACAAATAAACCTAAAGAAACATTTCATTAATGAGAAACACGCAAACTCAACCTTTCTCCATCTTTTGCCTTTGTTTAGGATGAAGGTACCACGTTTCCTGTTGGGAAAACCATAGTATATGCTTGCAATGAAGGGTATTCCCTTGTTGGAGATCCCATTGCCAGATGTGGAGAAGATTTGCAGTGGCTTGTCGGAGAAATGCGTTGTCAGAGTGAGTGGACTTGGCTGAAGGGTATATCCTAAGATGACAGAGTGATAGAGAAAGAGGTGAATCAAAATAAATAACACTCATGTTAACCCCAATACTCTAGAACAAATCAGCGTCTAGACATCAGCAACCCATCTCCTTTTCCTGGAAGGCTGTCAGGAGCCTGCATCAGCTGTTTTTCTCACCAGTGACAAAGATACCAATCAAAGCAAGTTAAGGAAATAAAGACTTAGGTTGGCTCACAGTTCACAGGGAAGGTATATTCATGATGAGGAAGCCTTGGTGGAGGGAGATTGGGTGGCTGTTCCCATAGCATCCGCAGCCAGAAAGCTGAGAGAAATGGATGCTGGTGCTCAAATCACTGTATATATAATACTTTAGATAATTTGCTTTGCTTTTCATGGTAAGTATTACTATTGGTTTATCTTTCACTCACAAATTTTCTGCGTAATCGTGGTTGTAGTATTTTTTTAAAAGAATCCTATTGAATTGTTAATATTTTTTGATATTTATATTTTCCAATTTTTTGTTTTGTTTCGTTATGTTTTTCGAGACAAGGTTTCTCTGTGTGGCCCTGGCTGTCCTGGAACTTATGCTGCAGACCAGGTTGGCCTCGAACTCAGAGACCTCCCTTCCTCTGACTCCCGAGTGTGGGATTAAAGGCACGCACCACTACTGCCTTTGCTATTTTCCAATGTTCTGTAGAAAATTTCCATCTTGTCATTTAGTTTTTTTTTTTTTTGTTTGCTTTTGATGCAAAATTTTACTCAATAGCCAAGCTGGCACGGAATTCACCTGACCACAACTAATGGCAGTCCTCCTGCCTCAGCCTCCTAGGGCTGAGGCACTACACTTGACATCATTTAGATTTCTCAACAAAGTAACCGCGGCTTTTTCAAGGCGCTAGTAATAAATTTCTAGTAATCTCATTATCTGCACCTCTTGTTTTTGTTTTATTTTTAGTGGTCAAGCTTTGGTTATTCTTAAGTTTTTGAACATTAGATTAGTTCTAACTAAATGGCAGTCTACACATGAAAAAATTTAAGAACAATTTGAGGCTTTGATGACATCTTTGGAGGTGTCAACAATGAAGCTACTTTTCAACTGGTTAACTTTTATTCCAATGGTGTCTAGCCACTAAGTGCTCACGAGGAAAAGTCTGAACTTTCTTCTTGGCTGTCCGCACTGCCCCCTTTTTCTTGACAACAGAGATTTTTGGATCCTTTACCCTGTGACTCTAATGCAGGCTCCAGAAACAGTTTAACCTTTGAGATGCAGTTCTCTCCCCAGTTTGTCTGTTCTGCATTACGTTCTTAGTTTTTATTTTGTGTTAGTTTATCAAACGCATGGAGAAAAGCGGTAACCACGGCCTTAGATTTCTCCTCCCTGAAGTCTTGGACCTTTGAATCTGCACTCGTTTGACAACTCTCTGAGTTTCAGAAACATTTTTCCTTTAATCTTGAACAACTTTCCTATCTGTCTTGGTTGGAGAGAGGCTGAAGGACATTCTCGTAATAGATCTGGCAGTTGTATCACGCCAGAAACAAACTCACGGCCAGATTTTGAAGGCACAGCATGTGGCCAGTACTTAGCTTTATCTACCAGCAAAGTACACAACCCATTGGACAAAATACAGGCACTTAATAAATGATAAATCCTGTGTTTGTATAAATGAATGAACGGGTCTTCTGATAAAGTCAAGGCTGAAACAGAGCAACGCCGTACTTGTCTGAAATCCATGAGGGACTTGGACAAAGATTTCTGTTTCCAGTCATGGTTCCTGACCTGCTCTTCCTAACTATGTATATTTTTTCATTTTTTCTGCTGTTTTGTTTCTAAATAGATTTGAACTAATGAATGCCATTAAGGGAAAGTTTGAGATGGGAAAAATACAGAGCACTGCGCACTTTCACGGCTGCAAGGTCAAAGGTGGTGCTTTAGATTTGTAGAGAGTGCCATATCTAATTAGAGCTAATGATATTCAAATGAGCCAAGCTCTTGGGGGAAGTTCTGGTGGGACCTCACATCACTACAGAGATAAGAGGCAGCTGTGAAGGCTGCAAATTTTAGCAGCAGCCTGGGCTTTGGGACTCTATTTGTAGGCTTGCTCATTTTAGGTTGTCACATTGCTTTGAGGGCAGGGGAAGGAGATGACAGCTGTTTTGTCTTCAGTCATTCGCTGGTCAATTATGTGTCAGACACCGCGGAGCCTGCCTTTGGGAGCGCCCTATGAGTAGACTCTGTTTTCCCTACTTGTCCTGTGATGCGAAAAGGCAGAGCCTGGATCTTAGCACACACCCAGGTTGTCCTTAAAAAGGTTGTTTGGGGAAGCAGTGACCCTTGCATTCTGTTCTCCTTCATCTTCAGAAATTGCCTGCGCTCTCCCTGTATTGACGAATGGCTTGCAGAGCCACCCCCAGAAACCCCTTTACACGGTCGGTGAGAAGGTGACCCTCTCCTGTGCCGCTGGCATGTCCTTAGAAGGTCCTTCAGCATTCCTGTGCGGCTCCAGCCTTAAGTGGAGTCCTGAGCTGAAGAATGCCCGCTGTGTGCAAAAAGGTGAGTGGTCCCTGTGTCTCCTCAGTGCTACCTGTGCTCAGACAGGTGAACGTCCTTATGGTGACCGTCATGGCATTCTGGCACAGCACATCATTCTCTGCATCTGGCTCCCTAGGAGAAGGAGGTCAGTGTGTAGATGGTGTAACAGCCATTCGCGGTTCACGATGGACCCGTGGAGTGCGGGGGCAGGAGAAGATGCCGCACACGGAATTTCACTCCTCCATAGAAAGTTATATCTGCCAGAGTACCAAGAAAATGAAGGCTTTTTGCAGGCTGGTGTTTGGTTTTCTTCTGATTTCCTAAACTCAGAGTCAAGATGATAATTTATTTTCAACTTTGAGTGCTTTATTTCTGGAATCTCAGGGTTTATTGATATTAAAGTTGAAAATTTGTAAAGCATTTGTGTTTAACACTGCAGAGAAGACATTAGTCAAAGAAAAATCTTGTTGTTAGTGAAGCAACTCTTTGTGAGGGTTAGGAAGAATTAAGTTTTCAGGAAGAAGGAAAAGATGAGAGTCTAGATGGCTCAGCAGGTAGAGCTTCCTTTCTTTAATACCAGAGAGGTGATGTCTCTAATTCTAATCAACCCAAGATGAAGGCACTGGACCCAATCTCTCAATGACTGGAGTTCAAGAGATGCAGATGTACTCTTAAGGCTGATGTTTTCGTAGCTAAGGATAGGGAAGGGGCATGAGGGCCTTGTTAGGGGCAGAATGTGTGTGTGGGGGGAGGTAGCTGTTTTTCTTCGATAAGCTATGTGATTGTAGGGTCTGCTGTCTCTGCAACCACTAGCTCCTGGAGTTGGAGTCAGATCCCAGATAGCTGCTTCCTGGACCTTTGAGCCCAGGTTCAGGCCCTTGGCTTTTAGTGGTGAGTGGGAGTGTGGGAGCTGGGACGGTCTTCCTTTACTCTTAGCAAACTAGTGGTCTAAGCATTGTCACATGCGAATATTCTTTTAAGAACCCAAGGTAAATTGGGTGTTGTGGTGCACATCTTTAATCCCATCATTCAGAGGCAGAGGAGGTAGGTAGATCTTTGTGAGCTGGAGACCAGCCTTGTCTACCTAGTGAATTTCAGGACAGTCAGGGGTATGTAGAGAGACCTTGTCTCAAAAAACAAACACCTAAGACAGTAAAACACAATTTAGGAAGACAAAATTATGTATTTTCAGAGGTTTTGAAATGGGCCAAATATGTTTTTAAAATATATTTATAGCTGGATTATATATTTATAAGTGTGAGTGTGTTATTTACTTAATAATTTAAGAAGATGAATTTGTTTGTATTGTGTGTGTATGCATGTTTCGCCTGCATGTATGTAGGTGCACTGCATGTGTGACCAAGGCATGCAGAGGCTAAAAGAGAGCACTGGAGGCCCTGGAACTGCAGTTAAGGACAGTAGTGAGAGGTGTGTGTGTGTGTGTGTGTGTGTGTGTGTGTGTGTGTGTGTGTGAGACATGGGCTGAGCCCAGGGATGCTGCAAGAACAGCAAGTCCTCCTGACTGCCGCTCCATCTCTCCAGCCTGGAAAGATGCTTTTAGTAATTATAACCAGGAAAGAGGGAAATTTCATGGACGTGCTAGTCTACATAATATGTCATCAGTGTAAACATTTTCATGCAGTGCTAAAATCTGTCTGTTCTTAGGAGGATGAAGTACTAGATTCTATAACAAATCCAGTTAAGTGAATTCGATGCCTACAGCAGAAAAGATCAGACTTCTTGGAACCCTGTTCCCCTGCATTAGACCTGAACTGTGGTGATGCACAGACAGTAGAGAGGAGGGGAGTGGATTAATGGAGTACCTTCTGCATCAGCTCTGGTGCGAACTCTCTTCTGAACACACCAGAAAACAATTGCTGTCCCCTGCGTTCCCTCTAGCACAGCGCTGTGTCAAGTAAGGCACCTGTACCCATGATTCTAAGATGAAAGAGAACAATATACACTTAATGAGGATATACTTGGGATCCAGAGGAAATTAGGTAGTTGTTTTTCTGAAATGCTTGCTTCTGTCATTTTATAGTATAATTTAGTGTGCTCCCTCCCCACTCAGTAGAAGAAAATGGTATTATGGCTGGTTCTAATTAAGGATGTTTTTATGGACCTGTGTATTTTTCTGAATATGTAGATAACAAAAATAGGTGTACTTAAAATAAACCTATAACAAACTAAAGTTCCCATGTTTATCAGCTTTCAGAGCTAGTGCTTTAAAATCTTAGTTGAGCGTGGGGATGGGGAGACGGCTCAGGGGGTGCAGTGTCTGATGCATAGGCGCCAGGAGCCCAGTTCAGATCTGCAGCTTTCAGAGAAAAGCCCGGTGTTATGGTGTCTTTACTCCCAGCATTGAGGGCGTGGGGACAGGCGGATGCTGGCAGCTGGCTGGTTGGCCAGTCCAGCCAGGAATGGTGAGCTCCAGGTGCAGAGAGATGCTTTGTCTCAAAAATAGGGTGCAGGGTGGTAGAGGAAGACACCTCGACATTGATCTCTAGTTTCCACATATGCATACACTTGCACACATGCACACTCATACATAGGCACACACACATACTAACACACATATACACATACCACCACCACCACACACACCTCTAACACACACATAGACACACACACATAATAACACGCACATTCACATACACACATACCACCACCAACATCTTGAACACACACGTTCACACTCACACATAGACACACACACATAATAACACACATTCACATACACACTCACTACCACCAACACCCACACCTCTAACACACACGTTCACACACACACATACACACCACCATCGCCACCATACACACACGATATTAAGTAATAAGTGAATAAAGTACTAGACTTTGAATATTTAATCCTATAGAAACCGTGCTAAGCACATTTCTAGTGAATGGAAGTACTAGACCTTTTAATGTCTAAATATTTAGTCATTTAAAAAATTTGCTAAGATATACAAAAGATTCACTATTTTGATCATTTTAATATGCAGATAACTAATATAAAGCACACCCCGTGATAAATAGCTATCACCTCTACCTGTCTCCAGGATTTTGCATATAAATGTGTTTTGATCTCGCAAATAAAATAAAAAATATTTTACCAAACAATCACAACTTCTGGCAGTGCAAGGAACCCTTATACACTACAGATGGGAATGTAAAGTAGTCCAATCACTTTGGAAACCAGTTCACAGATGCCTCAAAATAAATCAAAACTAGAAGTACCATATATTCCGATGACATTACTTACCTGATGGAATCTAAGTCATCATAGGACATAAATACCCGCACATGCATATTTATCACGGCACTCACAACAGCAAAGATGGAATTGGCTTAGATTTGTACCAACAGATGAATGAAAGAACAAGATTTCATTTATTATACACAAGACCTGCCTAAGATCAAACTGGAAAAGAAATCCCAGCATGCATGGGGAAGGAAGTCATGAAGTTCCCATGCTAGCTGAGAAGCTGGGTAATTGATGGCTGCTGTGTGTGGAATCAGTTTTCTCCAGGAACGCAGCCTGTGAGAGGCTACCCAGGCCCCAGTAGCTGGTCAAACACCCACCCACATATAGGCAGCATTAAGTGGACTCACTGGGTTAAAAAAAAAAGTGCATAAGAAGTTGGGAGGAGATAGCAGTGTGTGTGGGAGGAGAGTAGAAGTATTCGAGGGGAGAGAATGAGGTGTAAGTTTGATACTTTAAAAATATTAATATTAAATACAAATTTAAAAATTAGAAGAAAATGTGGCATATAAACACAGAAGAGTTTTATTACCTCAAAGAAAAACAAAACTGTATTATTTGAAAGAAAATAGTGGAGCTGGAGATCACTGTGGCAAGCAGAATGAGACAAACATGTTTTCCTCTCATATGTACAATGCACACTTAGAAATATGTGTGTGAGACTTGGTAATGTGGCTAAGAGGTGTTGTATGTGCTATACAAGCCTGACGACTTGAGTTTGACCCTTGGGACCCAAGTGAAAAAACCAGATACAGTAGTGAGCGTCTGTAATCCTAGCCTTTCTATGGTGAAATGGAAGGCCATAGGTCAGCTATCTGGAGTGTGGGGTGAAACAAGAAACCCTGTCTCCAAAATGGGTGGAAAAAGTGAACTTGCTTCTGAGAGTTGTCCTCTGACCTACACACACACACACACACACACACACACACACACACACACACACACTGTGATACATATGTCCCTGTGTGCACATATAAACAACAACAAAAATAAAAGCAACAGTACTAAATGTATTTGATATTAAAGTAGATGGCTATTTAGAGGGAAGAAGGGAAACAGCAAGAGAAAGAGGAAGGTGAGAGAGTAATAGGGAGCTTAATATAACAAAATACAATGATGCTCATCAAGGAAGATATCACAATGAAATCTATTAGCTTATGAGTTGTATTCATGACTTTTCTGTTGCTTTGATAAAATGCCATGACCCAAAGCAATTTACAGAAGAGTTTATTTGTTTCCAGAGGGGGAGTCTATAATGGTGTTGGTGGTGGGGGTGGGATCAGGTGACAGAGGCTGAAAGCTGGCTGATTACATCACAACTGCACCTAGGAAACAGAGGGAGAACTGGAGGTGGGGCCAGGGTGAATTCTCAGCTTTTTTATATGGTAGATTATATTTTGTATATTAAACCATCCCTTCATCTCTGGGACGAAACCAGCTTGATCAAAGGCTGAATTATCAAAGCCCACCTCTAATGGTATATTTTCGCTAGGAAGACTGTACCTTTTAAAGTTTCCATATCTCCTCAGAGGGTACCACCAAGTGCCCAAATGCATGAGCTTATGGGAGATATTTTTAATTCAGTCCAAAATACATGCTCCTAAAAAATAGAAAACCGTTTTGCTTTGAAATAATTTTAGATCTCAGAAAAGTTGCAAAATCTAGATTCTATACATCTTCACCTATCTTCACTTTTTTTTTTTATAAATTGACATAACATAGTTGATGAAAGCAAAGAAACAGCCAGTTGTGGTGGCCCATATCTGTTGTCTTGGTTACTGTTTTATTGCTCTGCAGAGACACTCTGACCAAAGTGACTCTTAGGAAAGGAAGAATTTAATTGGGGGTTTGCTTATAGTTTTAGACGGTTATCCCATTATCATAATGGCAGGCATGGTGCTGGAGAAGCAGCTGAGAACTTTCCATTCCTAATCTGCAGACATCACGCACACACACACACACACACACACACACACACACACTACCAGAGAGAGAGAGAGAGAGAGAGAGAGAGAGAGAGAGAGAGAGAGAGAGAGAGAGAGAGAGAGAGACTGGGTCTGGTATGTGTATTGAAACCTCAAAGCCCACCCCTAATAACACACCTCCTCCACCAAGGACACTCTTCCTAAACCTTTCAAACAGTTCAGCTGGGGACTAAGAATGGAAATATATGAACCCATGGTGTGGATAGGGACATTCGTATTTAGACCACTTCCCAAGCCACGGTAGTATTTGACAACCGAGATAGGAGGATCTCAACTTTGAGGCTAACCTGAGCTATATTATAAGACTTGGTCTCAAAAGAAAAGGAAACAACAAAGCAAAAACAAATTGAGAATGTAACGTTACTAGGATGCTACCGACTAACCTATTATTCAGAACCACGTTTCCCCCTATGCAGTTGTAATTTCTAGGATCTGCTTCAGCTTCTGCTTTGCATTTGGAGTGCCATCGCATCAAGTTGAAGTGCTTAGAGGACATGACTGTTACTGAGATTTCTAGCTGTGGAAGATGTTTCATATTGTTACTATTTTTCCAATTTTGTGAATTTCTTGGGAGATTGTATTATCTTGTCTAACTTTTTCATATTTCCTACAGTAAGGGACATATATATTCTATGCTGTTTTTACTTATAAAATTATGCCCTTCAGTGTATGAAGCCACTTTCTGCCAAACTTGGTGGCCTAAGTTTGGGCCCCCAGGACTAACACGGTGGAAGTTGTCTTTTGATCTCTACATGTGTGCCATATACATGCACATACTAAGTAAATAAATGCAGTTAAAAATAAGAAAACATGTTCTTCTAATAAAACTATCTTTACAATCTACTATATGAATATCTAATTTTATGCCCAAAAGTTTGATGCAAATGAGTTTCATTAAAATGAAGCAAGCAGAAAGTGGAAAAAAAATGAGTGTTTTATACTTCACATTGCCATCTGCCAGAGTCAAGGGAAAGGTTTTCAATCTATGGTACTGTAAGCCACACCAAGGTGCTTTGCTAGCAAAATTCCAACAATAGTTTACTTAAAATAATGAATTTCTACATAGAATATTTTTAATGTAAGCAACTCCAGACATAAGCACACTGTTGAGGGAAGACCACCTGGACATTTTCATGTGAGAGACTATGGTACCTTTGTACCTTGGGTACCAGAAAATTCTCCAACATATGTTCCTTTTAAAAACTAGTTTATTTATTTAATGTATATAGGTGTTCTGTCTGCATGTATTTATGTGTATCACAAGCATGGTTGGTTCCCACAAAAGAAGAGGACATAAAATCCCATGGAACGGGAGTTTCAGATAGTTGTGAGCTGCCATGTGGGCACTGGGAATCAGATCCGAATTCTCTGGAAAATTGGCAAGGGCTCACAAGTGCTGAACCATCGCTCCAGCGCTCTGAGTTCTTCTGTGGCTTTGTGGGCAGTGTGGGCCTTGTGGTGAAGTGCCGTCCAAAATGACAGTTTTCAAGGGTCGGCTTCGTGAAAGGGAACCTGCGTCACAACCCTGGGTTCAAATGCGAACATTTGTTAAATATTTGAAATAGCTCCCATTCCCAGGCTTTTCATCTCTTGCAGAGGAGCTTGTTAGCAGGGATCAAGCATCAGGTGTATGAACTGTGCATGATCAGTTCAACATGCCTGGGAAGGGGTAGCTGTTGCCATTCTGCAGGGTTATAGCGTGAAATGCTTCAGAGTTTTATAGTGCATACATTCTTATTTCCTAAAATTAAAATATAATTGCATCATTTTTCTGCTTCCCTTTCCTCATTCCAACCATTTCCATGCACCTGCTGGGTTTCTCTCAAATTCATGGCATTCTATCTATTTAATTGCTGCTACACACACACACACACACACACACACACACCCACACCCCTAAATGTGTAAATAATTTTAACTGAAAACTATTTTTTCATATCATATATCCTGATCATGGTTTCTCTTCCCCCAACTCCTCCTGCATCCTCCCCAGATCCTTACCCAAAATTCCATGCCCATTTTCTCTTTCTTTGGAAAACAACAGGTAAACAGCAACAAATCCAAACAAACCAGAATTTAAAAAAAAAAAACCTCATAGACATACACAAACTATACACACACCATAAAAACACAAAACTGGAGACGATAATATACAAGTAAAAGACCAGTAATGCAAAAAAAAAAAATGCTCTAACAAGCAATATGAGACAAAAAATTTACAGAAATACCATCAAGTTCATTGTGTGTTGTCCTCCCCCTGCTGGGCCCAGAGCCCACCCTTAAGTGTGCTTAATATACCAGTGAGATGCTACTGGAGAAAGCTAATTTTTCCTTTGCAAGCTGATGCCAATTAGAGATGGCTGCTTGGTTAGGGACGAGAGGTGGCAGGTTTTTTTTTTTTAATTTTTAAAACTGAAAATGCATTTTTTCACACAATTTTTTTCTGGTTTCCCTTCCCCCAACCTCATCCTCCCCACTACCCCATCCACTCAAATCCACACCTTTTAACTATAGGAAATTCTTACAACTGGGACTCCCACAGAGCCTGATTCAGCAAGTTCATTGTAAAGCAGATGTCTTCTACTAAGAATCACATCTCTCTTCAACGTTTCTTTCAGACACCGCCCCTCTCCCACCAGCAGTTCCTGCATGTCAGCCCTGGGAGAAACTGCAGAACTCAAAGTGCGTCTGTAAGATGCCCTACGAGTGTGGGTAAGCTCTGCCTTTGCCACCCCCTCTTCTGTTCGCTTTTATCCTGGGTAAATGGGGTGGCTTCCAACAGCTTATTGGATGAAGGTATAGCTTATGAATAGATAAGGGTCTTTGCGTTTTAATCTGTCCCATTGCTGCCATTGCAGGTCATACATAGGGTGACGGCCATGGTGTTAAGCAGGATTCTAATCTGAAGGGGCTTGAACACTGCTTGTTCTATGTATAAACTGAGGCAAAATGACGGTACTGTCACCTGACGATTTAGAGCCTTGGAGGATTAGGCTGAGGTTCCCGTGGGACGTAAAATTTAAAAAACACCAATAGATAATAGAGCAGCTGCTTTTCTGATGCTGGAAGCTTCCTTTCTAGATCTGCCTTCTAGGAACGCTACCAGTTTCTGGTCCCCGCTTTTAGGAGGATTTGGGAAGTAGCTCCTGGATGCCTGTGTCAGGAGCCTAGCAAGATGCAGGTTGTACAATTTGGAGAGGTTTGTCAGCATGCCTACAAAAACGTGGGCAGAATAAAAGCAAACGATAATCTCGTATGTGTGTATATCCATGCCCAGGCCTGGAAGAGGGAGAAAGACATTTATGAAATGTGAAGACAGATACGGCTATGGCAGGATGACCGCCAAGGAGGAGCAGACTCCCTTTAGGCACTTGAGAGGCACCACAGGTCTAATCCAGGGTTATAAACACTTCCTTCCATGGTTAGAACACTTTCTTCCTGGTTTCACCAGGGCTCCACAATGACAGAATCACTCACAACTACAGGACAAGCACAGTCTCATACGGTCCCTCCATGCCAGATTTCAAAGACGGTGAGCAGGAATGGAGACAGGTCTGGGAGGACACAGGAGCTATTCAGTCTCTGGACCATTTTCATTTTTAAGATTAAGGACTTAAGTTGGTTCATCTTTAGGAATCAAAACAGCAATTTACTGAATATTTTGTAGTTTCCGTGCTCCTCAAAACCCATATCTACCTCTTGAACTAATGTTAGATGATAATGATAACCTATCAGGACTTTTCATATGCAGAAAATTAGTGAGATTGTGATCAGTCCAGATACGTTTTTATCCTAGTGTTCCATCTCTGCTATTGCTGTCTTATAGCTATTATTTATTCCAATCATTTTTTTTCTCTTTCTAACTCCTCCATCTCCCTCAGTTTATCCTCACTCTGTCATTCATAGCCATGGCATGATTTTTAGTATAATTTCACGGTATCGGATGCCAATATCAACATCGCATTGTAAAGTTTCTGCTTCTTAAACCACTCTAAGTAGCTATATTCAAATGTTAAATAAGCAGAAAAAAGATTTATCCATAATAATTTTTTTCTATATAAGCTACTCCAGAGAAATTTAGCTCTAGGGCAAAGAGAAAAAGAAAATGAAGTATGTGAAAGTAAAATCTTCCTGACAAGTATATAAAACATGCTTTGTTGTGTAAGACTTTTCCCTGCAACAACACTTTTCATATCCATCATTATTCAGAAACGGATTTTTTTTTGTGGGGCGAGTATAGGGTTCAGGGGGAGTTTGAGATAGGTCTTGTATATCCAGGCTAGCCTTGAACTCATTGTGTAGCTGAGACTGGCCTTGAACATCTCATCCTCCTGCTTCCTTCTCTCAAATTCTGAGACTATGTGTGCCACTCTGCCCAGTTTAGGGAATATTCCTTTTTAAAATGATGTTTCTAAATAGCTATATCATACCGTGTCTTAGTTAGGATTTCTACTGCTGTGAAGAGACACCACGACCACAGCAACTCTTATAGAGGAAAAACATTTATTTGGGGTGGCTTACGTTTCCAGAAGTTCAGTCTATTATCATCATAGTGAGACATGAGGCATGCAGGCAAACATGGTGTTGAAGAAGGAGCTGAGAGTCCTACATCTTGACTTGCAGGAAGTGGTCTGTCTCACTGGGCATGACTTGAGCATATATGAGACCTCAAAGTCTGCCTCCACATTGGCACACTTCCTCCAACAAAGCCATACCTACTCCAACATGGTCATATCCACCCCAATAGTGCCATTCCCTTTGGGAGCCATTTTCTTTCAAATCACCACAAACCATTTTAACAACAGGAAAAAAAAAACACTAGGATGTTTAGTGGAAATATTTCTAAATCCTTTGTAAGCACAGTCACTTCTGTTGGCAGAGGGAGGTTACCAAGTCACAGTACAAGTGAGACAGTCAGAAGATAGCTTGCTGGATTTGGCTCTTTTTTTTTTTTTTCACCCTGTTGGTTCTGGGGATCAAACTCACATCATTAGATTTGGTGGCAAATGTCTTTATTCAACAATCTGTATCACTGGATACACACACACACACATACACACACACACACACACACACACATATATATATAATATTGCCTAAACTGGGTTGGAGGGATGACTCAGTGGTTAAGAGCACTTGCTGCTCCTCCAGAGGATCTGAATTTGCTTCCCAGAACCCATATCAGGCAAACTCATCTGTAATTCCAGCTCTAGGAAATCTCAGCCCTCTGGCTTCTGCAGGCACTTGCACTCATGTGTGCACAGCCGCATGCACACAGATCTATATATACTTAATTAAAACAATACAAATAAACCTTTAAGACAGCATCGAGAAGTAGTTCCATCTTCACTTGTTTACTTAAGGACTCTAGTGAACAATGCAAAATTATAGCCTCAGAGGGTTGCTGAGCTGGGAGGTCAGTGGTTTCACGTGATCTCTTGGGGTTGTTTGGTCTTTGCTGGTTTTCTGTTGCCTTTGGTATCAATCCATCTGCAGTTGCTGGCAGACCTCACCTTCTCATCCAATTTGCTGCGTCTGGTCTGTCCGAGATGAAGATAAACCAGTGCTAGGTGTCTGGGCATATGAAAACTGTAAGCACATGAAGAGAAAACATGGCTTTTGTTGTTGTTGTGTTGATTGCATTGCAGAGTCGTGAACAGGAACTCACCTTCCTCAGCTCTGAAGAAAATAAATCTTGCCCATAACATAATTAAAATGCTCTTTCTAGATCTTCCTTGGATGTTTGTGCTCGAGACGCGAGAGGCAGAAGGGTATTGTCTCTGACCGTGTGCAAGATGCACGTTCTCCACTGTCAGGGAAGAAATTACACTCTCGTTGGCAAGGACAGCTGTACTCCTCCTGCGTCAGCTGAGAAAGCTTGTGGTGCATGTCTGCCATGGAGCAAATGTGATGGTAAGGAACCTTCCATGTTTGTGACTGTACGAATGCCCAGGCGACGGTGCCAAGAGTTTTGAGCAGTGTACTTTCCAATTTATCAGCAGATACCTCAAAATGTTAAATATATTAGATTAGCTTGACAGTAAACTTCCTCTTGAGTTCTCTCCCTAGAGAGGGGGTTGGATGATGAGCGTCAGAGGGCAAAAATCCATTCCTGGTCATCTAGGTGTCCCTCTAATTCCCACTAATTCTCAGTCTATCTTCATTGTATGCATGCATGCATACATACAGGCAAAACACCCGTGTGCATAAAATAAAAATGAAAAAGATTATAGGAAAAAGAGGACTTACAGAAAAATACCTTCTAAAGATTGGATCGTTGTATTTTACACCCCTGTGAAGAAGTTTCCCTGGGCCGATTAGATGGCTCGGTGGGTAAAGGTGCTTGTGACTAAGTCTGACATTCTGAGTTCTGTCCCTGGAATCCACATGCACATTATGGTGTGTGAATACAAACACACACACACACACACGTACACACACACACACAAACACACACATACATACAGTGGAACAAAGTAAAGTTGAAGATTTGAGCCAGGTGCTGCTCTGAGATGAAAGAAACCTCTCCTTGTTGTAAGGGGTGTTTAAAAAGTGTAACAGTGCCAAGCTGACCCTTCTTGAAATAATCGGAATCCTGAAGAGACTGAACAAAGGAGCTGCTTTCTCAGACTGTGGTTCATTATCCTAAGATATGGCTAACCAGAGATTAGCAATGATATTCAACACCACCCATGCTTTGGGGAATATGGCGAAGGGGGAAGGGCTAGGCTGCAGGAACCAAGCTTCTGCCCGGGGTTTCTGTCCTTGTAGACATGGAAACGGAATTATGTGATATATAGTGACATCTGTAAGCTTCCTGATTCTCCGTCCCGTGTACTACATGGGGACCTTTCCTTCATTTCTTCGTAAGTTGCAGTAGGATGACAATATATGTAACTCTAACCACATCAGGCTCATTGCTGCTTTACTGTTCTCTGGCTGACCCGCTTACTCTCCCCTGGAGGACCCAGGTGATTCCCACCAAGCTACCTCCCACGTTTTCTCCTAGTTTCTGATTAGTTTTTATAGGACAAGTGCCCTTCTTAATGCCATAATTTCTCCCTCAAAGAAGTTTTTCTTCTTCTCTTTCTGGGTCTCTGAGCTTTGATTCGCCCTCCACTCTCTGCTGAAACCTTCTTATTTGGTCTGGGGAACAAGGAATTATCCTTGATTTCTGGCCCATATGAGGAAAGAGAGGAGGAACTCTTGACTTGGATAGACCTGCCTCAGATGTGTCCAGCCAGTCGAAAGCCTGGCACCAATTTCAAAGCCCATTTATACCAAGTGAAACAAAATAGCCCCATTTCCTGTTCTTCCTGTTCTTCCAGCAGATAGTTTATTGTATCACTCAAGGCAGGGGCTCCCAAATCACTGTGCCATTGGTTTGCAGGGGATGCTTCGAGTCTCCCACGTCCACAATGTGCCATTAAGTCTCTCCCACTTGTTCTTCCAGCTCAGAACAGCAAATGTGTCTGCAGAGAAGCTTCGGAGTGCCAGGAAGCAGGGTACAGCATCTGTGTGGATGTGAACGGCAAGGAGGAGACGATGTCCGAGTGTGAGGCAGGTGTCTTAAGATGCAAAGGGCAGAGCATCTCCATAACAGCCATAAAGCCCTGTGCTGAAGAAGCCCAGTAGGACCCAGGGAGCCTTGGTCCTTTTCATCAGAGTCTAGTGGTCAATGGATGATGAGTTAAAACATCTGTACTTGGCACTTAGATGACTTTCCCACCATGAAGGCACCATCTTTTCTCCTTTTCCTTTGGTATATATTCCTTCCTTCTCTGTTCAGACACCTGTGCAAACAATCTTTGTTTTCCCAACGGCATGAGCTACTTGTGAGTTCTTGGAAAAACATGTTGGTCTTTGACTTTTGTGTGTGTTTGTAAAATTAAAGGATGGGACTAGAGATGGTTTTGTTCACCATTCATCCTGTGATTCTGTTAAATATGAATGACCTAGTCCATGGCCTATGGGTTGGTGAGAAAAACAGAAGGAACATAATTTCCTGATTAGCAAGGTTGACTTTCCTCAGTGAAATCAAACACACACACACACACACACACACACACACACACTCACACTCACACACATTGAAAGAAGCAGATGCAATTTTTTCTATCCTGAGGGGGAATATCATGCTTTGTCCTACAAAGTCAGCCCCATGTGTGGGATCCTTATTCTTGTCAGAAGATTGAACCATTCAAATGTCAGAGCAGAATTCATCATGCTGTGGTCACAGGGCACCGTCTGCTTTCTTGTCTGGGAACAAATATGATTCAGTCTCTTGGGAGGTTTTCTTTATTATGTGTCAAATGCAAGAGCTGAAATCACTCTGTTATTCAAAGAAGCACCAGTTTCTGCTAGAGCTATTGAGTGATGCATATTCGAGAATAGTCTTCTCTAAAGTGGCTACCCCCCTAGATTTTTCCAGAAGAACACAACATTGGTATTTGGATTATTTCTTATTCATCTTTCATCAAAAATAAACAAAAAATGAGCTATGGGATGAAGTGTGTGGGCTGATGTAGAATTTAAAGAATACACAAACACTATCTCTGTATATATTTCTTGAGGCTGATAGATACATTCCAAACAAACTTAAAGTTGCTAAGAATTAGATAACTTAACCAAGATACTGTTCTTTCAACTTTTTGAAGTGTATAGAGTTTGATTTGACTGAGCCAGACTTAGCTTTTTATACTAGAATCTCCCTTGAGAGTTGCTGCAGATGTAATATATGGAAGACACACAGAGGTAGGTTTCACTTATTGAAAACAATACATTTAAACATGTTAAGCCCTCTGGTTAGAGGGAGCTGTGGGTTTAGACTTCTACCCTGCACAAAGAAGAACTAGATAAGGAATGATGTAGGAGGACCAATCTCAACATCCTCCAGTTTTTTCTTTATTTACTTTTCTAGTTTGGAGTTACATTTCAGCTACTTATGAGTACCTACCCTGTGAAAATCCAAATTCTCAAATACTTTAAAATTGGAAACCTATTGATGACATGACAGAAAATGTCCACACGTGGAAAATTCTGCCTCTGATCTCATAGTGACAGGTCACAATCAAAGTGTTAAACATGTCCTAAAAAATGACCTTCAGGTTACGTGAAATCTGTCTTTAGATTTGCATCCTAGTCTCTTAAATACCTCACCATGTACATGCGAATATTCTAAAATCCAAAAGTATCTGAAATCACAAACTCTCCTGGTCAAACCTTTTGGAAGAGCACATTTAAAGGCTAAGGTGTATGGGAAAGAAGTTCCAACAGCATTCCTGGAGGAGACACAAAAGACTGATGAGTCACAGGAAGAATGGGAGGAGGGAAGGAACAGTCAATAGGCATTTTGAGGTGTGTGTGTGTGTGCGTGTGTGTGTGTGTGTATCCTGCTCCAAACATTTTTATGCCTACTGACCTTTCCTCAATCCAGGCAGGGAATCCACAATTACCTACAAAGAATCAGAATAGTTGTCACAGGTCTTCAAGAAGAAAGTTATTTTTGATAATGACTCATGGAAGATATTTTGAAAATTTAAAAATAAGCTCTGTAAGCAGAAGTCTGCAAGGAAAGCGAGAAAGGACTGTTTATGTCATAAGTAAATAAAAGGTGAAGGGAATAAATCCTTCCTGCCTGTTTTGCTCTGTCTCAGACCAAGGGGGGATTACCTGATTGAGAGCAAGATATTGCATAAAGGCTGAAAGCAGTGTTGAAATTAAGGTCCTTTGGATCTGTGGGGAGGAGGAAATGGGTACTTTACTCTCATTACTTTTACAGAACCACATAGGAAACAGATCTTCATCCACCATTTACATAGCTGTTCCAAGTTACTGACAGGCAGCCTTGGATTTTGGGATGGCCTTCCTGTGATCTCATCCCGTTCCTGTTAACCTATCAACAGGAAGTGATGCTCATCAGCGCCCTGGGTTTTCATAACTTCATCTAAACCAATCTACATGTACCTTCTCCATCCCCCATCTCTCTAAGAATCTTGTTATTACCTCGAATTAGAGAAAAGAGCGTGGATAGTCACATGGCATATGGTAGGGGTATAGAATGGTAAGTGAGCTTGTGTGATAGATGTTCCTTGCAACTCTGAATTGTCTAGCAGCTACTCAGATAACTTATTAAAGGCTCTTCCCACAGCCAGCTAGCTGATGGCTGATTTCAGTTCCATTTAAGATGTGAGCTTATCAAATCGTGGGGAGAATATGCTCAGAGTTGTAGGTACTGGACACTTGCTTTACCCAGTATTTCCTGAAATGGCTTTAGATGTGTCTGTACATAAATCATTAAAACTTTCCCATCAGGGTTAGATGTTTGGATCCTATTACTTATTCTGTATTTTTTTTCTACTTCAACCCGATCTTCTTCTATTCACATACACCACTTTTCTGTATTAGCCATCTTCCCATTAGTATAACAAAATATTTGAGGCAATCAATTTGTTAGAAAAGGATTTATTATGATTATGGAGGTTCCAGTCCCAAATTGACAGACTCCATGGATTTGAGCTTCAGGTGAAGGTGTCATGTCACAGTAGGAGCATGTGGGAGCCCAAAGCAACTCACTCCTGGAGCCAAGAATCGAAAGAAAAGAGGAAGAGAGCAACCCTACTTTTCTTTGAAGACCTGTCTTTAGTGAACCTTCCAACAGGCTCCCATTACCAATAGCTCCACTTGGAGGAAACAGCCAAACCATTGCACCCGCCTTAGGCATCTACATTACTTGTGACGGCAGCATGATAGCTAGTAGACGGCATGATAAACTCGGAGGTGAGGTAAAACACTGCAGCCTCTGGATGAGTTCACTATTTATTCACTCTTGATATAGGAGTAGATAGACAAGAAGGAAAAAGGGGGGAAGAAGGCGAGAAAGGAAGGGAGGGAGGAGAGGAAAGAAAAGGAAAGAAAGGTGATGGGAAGAGGAAAGGATAGAAGAAAAAGAGAGAGGGATGTTGCAAGAAGGCTACTTGTTCATCCTGGCCACCCAGCTAGCTTAGCCCTGAAATAACCACACAGAAACTGTATTAATTAAAACAGTGCTTGGCCCATTTGCTCTAGCTTCTTATTGGCTAACTCTTACATCTTTAGAGGGAGAGCAGGGAGAGAGATAGATATAGATGTGTGTGTGTGTGTGTGTGTGTGAGAGAGAGAGAGAGAGAGAGACAGAGACAGAGACAGAGAGACAGAGAGAGAAAGAATCATTTTAAGAACTCTATTATAAGAACTTCACCACTAGGTCACCTACCAATCCATAGAGACTTTTCTTCATGACAGGCTGGTTAAAGATATTTGATACTCCTATTGGGAACAGAATGGCCTGTATTTCTTTCAGAATACTAAGCCTGAAAGCAACTTCAGTAAGAAGCAATTTCTGTTAATATCGAGAAACCAGAGAGGTTTATGCCTGCCTTTCAATTACCCTGGTCTTTCGGGCAGTTTGCACATGGAGGAACAAGCTGACGGCCTGATAGGAGTCCCTGCTGAGACAGCCACAGACCTGCAATTTGTCTCTTTATTCATTCCTATCAAGCTCTGAAGGCCAAAGCTCCAGATTTATACTCAAAATATCAGTTCCATTGAAATAGGTTTCTTTAGCCTAGGATAGAGGAGGCTAGGTAGAGAAGCTGCCATTGTTTCTGAGTGGGTGGGCTGGAGGTGAGAACATGGACAGAGATGATGGAAGAGTCTATTTAAAGTGGAAAGTAGTCCCCTGCTTTGCTCTCTCATCACTTGTTTTTTATCTTTCTTGGTGAGAGGACACTTGTGACTGAATTCCAGGGGACAGACCGTAGTCACAGGACAGGCAATGATTATCCAGGAGGAGAATTGCCTGGGAAAATGTGTGTAGTGTAACTAGCTGGCTTGGGGAGCTCAGAAGACATGGAAGGAAAGGATATTTGTGTGTCATAGTGAAATAGAATTATCCAGTGGAAGAAAAATTTGGTCTGAGAGTCTCAAGAGAAAGTGACCAATACAAAAGGCTAAGGACTACCATTGTTATAACAAGTAGAACGAAAGCACATAGTGACAGCATTTAATGGGCTGCCACCACTGAACCCACCGAATGGAGCTCTGTCTCCTCTAAATGGAAGACACAAGAACCACTCCTGCCGGGAGTGATATGAAAACATGCTCAGAACTGCTGATGTGACTTCTGTGGCCATAGAAGTTCATCAACTTGGACAGGATGGTAATGAGCCTCCCAGAACACCCAAAGTTCTCAGTGACTTAATGGATGTGGGATTCTTTTTTTTTTATTATTTATTAAAGATTTCCCCACCGCCGCCTCCCCTTTCCCTCCCCCTCCCCCAATCAAGTCCCCCTCCCTTGTCAGCCCAAAGAGCAATCAGGGTTCCCTGCCCTGTGGGAAGTCCAAGGACCACCCACCTCCATCCAGGTCTAGTAAGGTGGGCATCCAAACTGCCTAGGCTCCCACAAAGCCAATACGTGCAGTAGGATCAAAAACCCATTGCCATTGTTCTTGAGGTCTCAGTAGTCCTCATTGTCCGCTATGTTCAGTGAGACCGGTTTTAACCCAGGCTTTTTCAGACCCAGGCCAGCTGGCCTTGGTGAGTTCCCGATAGAACATCCCCATTGTCTCAGTGTGTGGGTGCACCCCTCGCGGTCCTGAGTTCCTTGCTCGTGCTC